>NW_009207200.1:1822-57495 GCF_000690835.1 Fulmarus glacialis | reverse complement strand
AAAGAGATGGGAAGCACAACTTCTTCTGCTGAATTAATTCAGAATAATCCTTGGCAAATTGTGAAACTCTTATTTAAGAAATTGTTCTAAAGTGCTCTTTGAAATTCTGGGCAAGCAGTTTTAAAGATGGTTTCTGACTTTTTAGAAATATGCTGCAGCCTGAAGATATTAAAATGTGACTCGTTAGGTTGAGTTTTTCAGAGGCGGTGAGCACGAGTCTGGAGTCTGCCTTCCCTGAAAGCCGCGTCCTGCTCAGAGGAGTTGAGTCAACACAGTGTGGGCTAGGAATCTGTTTCTTAATTGTTTAGCTGCTTTTCACTTAAGAACACTTGATTATTTGTTGTTTAAAAATAATTTAGATATCACACAGCCTGTACTTTAGTGCAATATATACACTTTCTTGTTCACTAAAAGCCCCTTGTTCCTATGCTGAGCTTGTCGCTTTACCTTGTCATTCCTTATTGATATTATTTTAGTTTACTCCTCAGGTGAACTTTACTAACTGCTAGAGATTACTAAACATTTCCCAGGCCCCAGAGATCCTCTCCAATGGGAGGCACCTGTTTCCAACCCATGCTAAAAAGCAAGAACCAAATGCCTATGTTCACCTCTCTCCCCTTCTCTCCATCCTTCCCTGCCTCCAAAATTAAGAAAAAGCCCGGACAGATTCTGTTTCTGTACTTAGTGGCTCTATTTCTCAGCTGCACATTTATGTCCTCAGATTATTTCCATACCAGCTCTAATCTGCAGAAGCCAAAAAACGCAGGTAGGGAGAATCCGGATGCAGCACGCTGCCTTTTTGCAGGGAGCGTTTGCTGGGTTTCTGCAGGGAGACGTGACCTGTCGACTCCCTGCCGCTTCTCCCTGTCCTGCCTGTGAAGCTCTGTGTCTGCTAAGAAATATCAAGGTCTTTCTTTTCCTCCCCCCCTCCCCCCCTCTTTCTTTAGCAGCAGAATAGAAACCTCATATGCGCAGTGTGCATCCACCTGTGGATGCAGCAGAGCATCTTTCAGAGCCACGGTAGGAGGAAGCGCCCCGCTCCAGCACACCTTCGGGGAGCTTTGTAGAGCAAGCAAAACCTGTGGGATCCCCATCTGTGGGAGTAGTTTGCTGTTTTCTATGAGTTTGTCTTCTATTCTGTATGTTACTACTTGCTCTGTATCAGTAACATGCAGGATTGCTCTGGGCCAGTGGATGAGGCTTCAGCTGCAAAGTACGCACACACATAAAATGTGTGAAAAATCGCAATGACAGGGTTGTGTTCCTTGCTAGCTTGTGATAGAGAGGAACAGAAACACTGACCAGACAGCCCCCCTGGACATTTTAGGGCCTTTTTTGTCTTGAAATCTATTTGGTTTGCCATTAATTTTTTGGTTTTTTTTTTTCATTATGGACTAATAATATTTTTAAATATCTTGAATTAAGAAATACAAAAATCATTGGTAGGAGAAACAGGGAAGAGGCAAAATAGGTTGATAAAACTTAAAAAAAAAAAGTGAGAATATATATACTACCTTTGTGCATCTTAGTGCTTCCTACATTACTAGATGCTGTGACTGGAGTAACTAATACTAGCTACAAGTGAATGGGCATAAACATATTAATGCCAAAGGATGGTTTTTAATTGCTTTCATCTTCTATTAAAAAAATGTTTCCAGGCTATTGACTAGCTGATTTCTTTCTGATAAAATTTGAATAAAATTTTTCAGCTAGCTTGTAAGCGTACAACCAACAGAAACCGCCATTTATTAAAAATAATTAGAAAACAGAACAAGAAATGAAAACAGAGACTTTTTTAAAGAATCTGCATCTGAAGTACCTGAAGGATGATTTTTTTTTAAGAATCTGCACCCTCCTCCTGGTCAAAACTATTTCTAATTTGGCTTTAAAATTGCATGTTTGAATATGTGGTAATTCTTAGATACCTGTGTGGCAATAGGTTTCTGACCAAGGGCTCTAAACCAACGTCCATCATGCTGGCAGTCGTCAGGAACAGAGCACTGGATCCATTTAATCCTGCTTTATACTGGAGTTCTTGAATTCCCTCACCTTGTGTGTCAGAGCATTCCTATAATTTTTGAATTACTATTATTATACTATGAATATTAGGGTCTTATTAGCATATATAAAATGTATGGATGCACTCTCAACTATCATAGTGGTTCCTGTGAAAGAATATAAAATAAGTTGTCACTTATAGTCCATAACATGTTGTTCTACCCATTGGACTACCAGTCCAAAGAAACCCCTTCCTCGGGAAGGAGACCCCTCCAACCAGCTGCCTGCAAAATGGTCTCGTGGCTCCATTTCAGTGGGTGGCTGCCATTCCTGAAGGCTCGGTGCTTGCTCCAAGCCCATACAATCACAAGCATGGGCTATCCGTCGCTAAAAATACCTTGGAGGTGACTTCTCTCTCATTTGGTTCTTCGCCTGAAGAGCAGCCGCAACTATGAGTCTCCTATGAGTTATATTTTGAATTGTCCCATGTGGGGGGAGCGGTGTCACTTTGGTGCCTGTGGTGTCAAGTTTTCGAGACGTGGAGGACTCGGACCACAAAGCAACACATTTGGGTCTGCATGTACCTGCAAGTAAGCTGAAATCTGGTATTGGTGCAACGTGTTCATAGCAAAACACTCGCTAAATACAGACCGCTGGCTCCAGCCCTGAAAGCATTTCAATGACGTGTAAGCATTTACTGTCTCTTCAGAAGACAGCAAGACAGAGAAGACCGTGTTGCTTCTTTCATGAAAAAGAATTTGTGGCTTCATGAATACTTTGAAGTGATGTTACTAAAGTGCAGCCAACAATTTAAAAGACTGGAATTTTGTTCCCCGAACAGACACGATTTCCCCAATGCTGTCTGCCCATGTTTGTGCAGTCTTGCAATGTTAAGCGGATGGGAAAGTCGTCCTGCTCCTCGGCAGTTCAGGTCATTTGCGCAGATCTGATAAACCCACCTTGGTAGGCAACATTCAGTTAAGGAGAAATCCACTTAAAGAATAAAATCAGCGTATTGTTTGTTGCATTTCTCTCCTCGCGGAGGGGGGTCGCAGAGCATACTTTTCCTCCTTCGCCTGTTTTCTGGATCATTGGGGTGATCAATTTTTGTAAATGAAAACCTCTTTTTATTGAGTAACTGGGTTAAATGATTCTGATATCTGAAAGAGAAAATTCAGTTTTCAAAATCCCTGGAGCCACATTAGCCTGGTGAGTGGGGCAGCTGTTAACCCTATAGTCAGGACTCTTCTAACCATCCTCCAAGCAGGATTAATATATTCCTAACAAATTCTGGGCAACTCTTATCTGCTAAGAAATCTGAGTCTGAGCACCCGCTGCTCGGATTTTGTCATTCTCCTTATTGTGTTTCCATTTATCCTTCTGGATATTCCCCTGGATGTACTGGAGGACACTGCTCTGCTGTGAAGGACTGTGGGGCTCATTCTCCTGAGCTCAACGCATCTCCACCAGCTGTTTTACGAATCCAGTGAAAGGAGCTTGCGTTGTTCTTGGAGATTCATTTTTAATTTGCAGTGCTTAAAGCAGTACTTGCTCCACAAGGTAAAATCAAGTGAATTTAACACAGGTGTTGGTTACTTTACAACAACTATAGTACAAAGTGAACAAGGACTGTGGGGCTCATTCTCCTGAGCTCAACGCATCTCCACCAGCTGTTTTACGAATCCAGTGAAAGGAGCTTGCGTTGTTCTTGGAGATTCATTTTTAATTTGCAGTGCTTAAAGCAGTACTTGCTCCACAAGGTAAAATCAAGTGAATTTAACACAGGTGTTGGTTACTTTACAACAACTATAGTACAAAGTGAACTCATGTATTCTAGTGTATTCTTCCGCTCTTTTCCCAGCATAGCTGTTTACCGTGGGCACTCTCATGGAATCTTTTCCAGACTGAACTGATTTGAGAATAAACGATAATACCTATTTGTTGTTGTCACGATGATTATGAACTTTTCACTGCTGGTTTCAGTCTGATTACTAGTGAGAAAAGATATTTTAATAGGAGACTCACATCAATGCATGGCTTGCTTTGTCCTTGAAATGTGAATGTATACCTTGACTATTGCAGCCTTAAAACAGAAGACGAGGATGTGCAGACTATCTCCTACAGTGCTTACAGTCTGCGAAGGCTCATTTAGATACCAAAGCTGGAAGAACCTCTTTCAAGTTGAGTTAGTTGTTCTTGACGTAACTATGGTTCACGTAGCAGCTACACAAAATTTTACCCATGATGTCTGCAAGTGGCTCTAAGATATATGAAAAGCTTTATTTTATCAAGTCGAATTCTATGATTCTACAAATTTCTTGTCCTCTGTAGCTGGACCAGTTCACCTTGGGTCCTTTGTATGCTGCTTTGAGACTGTCTCTTATTGAAGGTCCTTTACTATCCTTATCATTCAGTGCTGGGTGAGAGAAGCAGCAGACACGACCTCTCTACGGCTGTATTCTGCCTTTCAAAAGGACAAGGTAATGTTTGGACCAGGTCCATCTTATTTTCCTCTGGCTAAGCTCTTACACCTTATATACAAACATAAAACTATAGTAGTTGGATATTACACTGCAAAACAAGAAATGCAATGCAGTAAGAGTTTTATAGCAGCGTGTGCTTTGGGAGGAATATCTAAATGGCATGTAACATGAGGGGGGCAAGATAGTCATCGCCTCCATAAAATACATGCCATTGCTATGTTTTTGCTCAGTAATGCTGCGGCTGCTTTCATTGCTGTTATGGTTTATGTAACAACTATTTAATATTCTATGAGCTAGTACTTGCTGAAAACCAAAACTCTAGATCTGAATTGTTGCAGCTTGCAGGAGAAAATTACTCCTGCTGATAATCAGCTCCAAATCTGTTTCCTGATTGTCTTGCACACAAGCTCCTCTGCTGCTTTACATTGCTCTGAGAGTTTCCCAGCCTTTGGGCTGGTGTCAGTAATGGGAGAGAAAAGAGAAAAATTAAGCATCTCGGTGTTTTTCTTGTTTTTGCCTGTGATGCCTCATAAATGTCATTCAGTCAATTAAAATAATAGTTTCCCCTAGTCTGAAGGTTATATTTAAACAACACTTTAACTGTTTTGTTTTCTCTTCCTTTTGTGTGACATTTTTGTTTTCACGTAGGGAATACCTACCAGCAGCTAATTTCTGTTAACCTCAAGGGAACGTAACTTTTAGCTTCATAATAAAACATCATTGTTCACCATCATGTAAAAAGTTCAAGAAAAGTTATTGTCGCTACACCTCTGTCTCAAGTGCTATGGCTGAATCCCAGGTCACGCACCGGGAGTGACGTATGTGCTATAAGGCTGCAGCCCCTACACTCCAGCTCTGGCTGAACCATCTGTCTGGCCCCAAGTGCTCTCCTTTGTCTTCCCTCCCTTCAGTCTAGAGCTCCCACTTGATTCTTACTGATTTATTTCAGTTAAAATGAACTGTGTGATTGCTTGGGCTTTGGATTTAAATAATTCTGATTGCTATTTTGTGGGAAAATCTTTCCTCTTGCTCTTTCATAAAATGTTAGCATCAAAAGATTAAATTTGTTTAATGCCCTGCATGTTAATTATAATGATGATGATTTTCAAAGCATAGCAGACAGCTATAAGCATAAATTTTAAACGTAGTGCCGAAGTCCTACCCGCAGATAATAAATCCTAGTTATATTAACAATAATAAACTGTAAGTGTTGGTATAATTGATAATTTCAATTGCTAGTAAAGAAATAAATTCCATACTGGAGTTGAAATGATAGCCATACTTCGCTCTTTTCTAACTTTTCATAGGAGTCTACTGAAATATTTGCAAATAGGTATTGAGACTTACCTGTGAGCTAGGTACTATAATCCCATGAAACAGATGTGGATTAGGAGAATACGTGTCAGATTTTTAAAGCTAAATAGGCACCTAATCCCTTACCTAGGCGATGTGGTATGTGGTTGCCTGAAGCATTCAGAAGTGTCTATGCTCCCCTGAGACTAATGATAGGTTGGTAGCGACTACAATGTTATTTGCATGAGAAAACTGTGCTTTGCAGAATTTCTCATGGAGGTAATAAACGGTTATATTTGAACAAGAATGCTTACTTGCTTGTAAGGCTCAAGTGTTACCAGCACTTAATGATATTTTTATATCATATTTTGGTTTAAAGGTTGTTTAAAATGAATGCAGCTTGAAAGTAACTGAACTGAAGCTGCAAGTGCTGAAAGTTAAATAAGGATGTTTAAATTTAGTAAACATTTATGAAGCTTACCATAAGTTTCATATTTCTTTGTTTCCAATCTGATATGAATAGCAACTGTTGCATTTGTTATTACAGTACTGAAGATTTTCAAAATGCCCTTTTTTTGTCCTTTAGCACTTGAATACAGCCTTCATCCCTTTTCATTTTTGATGTTATAACATAAGAAAATTGTCTGAAAGATTGCTGTGTTTTAAAGCACTTTCTAAAGTGCCGCTAGTTTAAAAAAAAATCATTTTATAGAAATGACAGCTTGATGTTCTATGTATATCGCTTCTTCCATCACCACTGTGTCAGCCTGAATCAGTTACTTACCAACACAGTTACATGGATTTTTTTATTTTGTAGCCTGCAAGGTCAAGCGCTCTGGTGGAAGCCAAGCTGTGATGCAGCACTGTCCTTTTTCCTTTGAATTTGTGAGAGTAAACTTTTTTGATGCGAAGTTTGCTGTTTCTTCATGCTTTTTCAGGTAGGGATGAAAAAGCAGCCCTCTCGGAGACCGAGTTATTCAATGTAAAGCCAATTATCCTGGTGGTCCATGACTGTGGAGCTGGTGGCTCGACCTGTACTCAAGAATTTCTACAAATTTTGTGTGAAACCAAACAGAAAGGTTTGTGTTAGCTTTGATTAACTGAAACTTTCAAAGTGTCTTTAAACAGTAAATAGGGAAACAGATTAAAAAGCGATGGGTTTGGCTATGTTCATCACTCAGTGTGATGTGACTGATGCCGTCTAATGTGGCATCCAGGAAAATGAGGATTTATCGTTTGCTGCTTCTGAAAACAAAGGTGATTTGTAAAGGGCGTGATTAAATCCCAGTAAAGCTTTTGAGAAATACTTGGTGTGACTGACTGAAAAAAATAACCTTCATTATTATACGTTAATTGACTGGGGAAAAAATGTTCTTGATAAACGACTAACGGTAGAGAAGCTTGACTTGGTCTCATCAATCGGTCAGACCTTTGCCTGATCAGAGACATTCACGGTGTGGTTTGCTAAGCCCTTAAGATTGCAAATGGGACTTGAAGAATTTAGCATTTTGCAGGATTAGTTATTTAATGTTTAATACGTCTTGAAATTGTATTGTTAGTCATTTAACAAGAAGGAGCATAATTTTCATCCTTGTTCTATACTCTTCAAATTGTGAATTGCGATATAAACTTTGTTCATAGCTCAGTAGAACAGCTCGGAACGGCTGCGTAGATTGTAATTGCAATCTGTGCTAAATGAATGCCCACTAACAGCACTCTTAGACTGTTGTCATTTTTCTCTTTCATATTAATAAGGGGTTAAATTTACCGTAGTCTGCATATTACATTTTATTATACATGGATAGCATACTTAAGAAAAGAGTTTTCTTCTCTGTAAGTGTTTTTCCACTCTTTTTTCTTATTATTTAGCCGTCATAAGAGCTAAAATTGAACACAGTAGAAATGAAGTTATGTATAAAGCAAGGTTTTTTTTTTTTCCATATAGGACTCATACTGTTGGACTAATTGCTCTTTTGTTAGAACTTATGCTTCTAAAATATTGTAGGCTTGCAGGGAACTTTCTTCCTTTGCTTAAAAGAACGAGGATTTTATACAGATACTTTTTTGCATCAAAATGCCATTACTAGTAAAATCAAATAGTCAATTCCCTCAAGAATTTCTCTCACATGCAGCATCCAAATAACTGTGTGAGGATATAACAAATTTGAATGCTTCTTCCTCTAGATCATCTGGGCAGATTAAAGGATTGATTTAGGTAATGTGGGCATCAAGCCCAAAACTGCCAACAAAACTTTGCTGGCAGCTGGTTCAGCAAGTGCCTTTGAGTTCTCTGGAAGCACCCACTCTACCATGAAAGCTCCTGAGATACCTGCTTAGGTAAAGAGGGGTTTCATTTCTCTCCCACTCACACTGCTCCAGTGACTCCAGTTTCTCCCACCCTTTTTCACAGGTCATATTTTTGAGTTCTCTGGTCTCTTGTTGCCCTCCCCTGATGCCTCTCCAGCTGATCCACGGCCACCTTGACCTGCAGCAGCAGGTTATCAGTTACAGGACTCTGGATGAGGTCTCGCCACCACTGAGAAGGACAAACGTGTCCACACTCACTGCCTCCTGTAATCATTCTTACCTTTCCTGCAGCAGCCAGACATCTGTGATTGAAGTTCAGCTTGTGATCCAATCATTGCTTGTTTTTTTTTTTTTCCTCTCTAATTTCCCTAATACCTCACTCCTATACCATATTTCAGCAGATGACGTTTTTCCTTCTTGTATGTAGAAGTTTGCAGGTATCCACTTTTTTTGTAATGGTTTTTCCGATTTGCCAGCATCACTTTGAAGTCTGAGCCTATTCTCCAAAATGTGTGCAAACCCTCTCAGTGTGAGCAAATGTCATACATGTCATTAACAGAAATGTTAAACCCTTGATAGCTATTATGATGATTTTGTCTTTAATGATCATTGGGTTGCGGTGTCTGAAAGTGATTTCACATTTTAATTATTACATTTTAAAAACAATATCTAATCTTGAGGTTACAGATCTTATTTCTAATTCATGGTCAAAAGTTGCAACGTATGAGACAAGCTTTAAGACATGTTATATGGCTGTAATTTCATCATGGACTTCTACCCAGGAAGCGTAGAGTCCTAGGAAAATAATCGTATTAATTTAACTCACATTTTGTGAAGATTTGCACACAGGCATGTTAGCGAGACCACATACTCTACTTTTTGGTTTTGATATGTGAGGTTACAAAGAAGTTCAACAGCAGAGGGATCTCCTTCCAGCCCAACAGACAAGTCCGTAGCCATCAGCTGAGCCAGCCTAGGCTGGCCAGGAGATGATGCAGACCCCAACATGCTGCTGCTGGGCTCCTCCGTCTGGGTCCTCAGCTGCCAAACGTGCGCTGGGGGTGACTGTAACAGTCTAATTAAATTTGTGGGAAATTAAGGAGGCTAAAAAAGTAATGAATCCCAGGACCGGATTAAAGGTCAAGAGGATACTGAGTAAAATACATGCAGCAAATGCTTCCTGAAATATTCTATTATTTTAAAAACAGATTGTTTATGTAGCGAGCTCAGGTACACAGGATGACTTAGCAAAGAAATAGCGATGCTTGAGTAAATCTCAGATGCTTTACTCAACAAGAGAATTATGAATGTTCATTGCATTTCTATGGGTTATTTCTTCTTTTCTCCCTGCTTTCCAGCCTTTCTGTCTCAATTGCTCCCTTTTTAATTAACCCTTTTACTGCAAATTCATTGAGTCTTCTCCTATACTGACTGTGTATGGGCCTGGATAAACATAGCTGCCTACATTTCGATGAGATGAATCTGCACCTCACAGCCCACAGGAATTAATTGTTTATCCTCTGGGAACTTGGAAAAAATTCTCCAGCCATTCCTGTATTTTTGTCTTAAAAAGCCACATCTAAGTCTATAATAATTCTGTGAACCAATATCATTTAAGCACTAATGTCATTAAGCAACAGATGAAGTATAACCATCAATGGTAAACAAGAGAAAAAAAGTGGGTATATTCAATGCCCAACATCCCATTTCATTCTTTCCTGTATAATTCCCTACTTATAAAGCTAGCAGAAATGAAGGAATAATTTGACTTATTAATATAATGAAGATCAATGCAAACTCTGAACACAAGGTTGAGAGAACAACATAATTATCCTTCATTTGTGGATGCAAGGAGTAGACTGATTTCAATTAATGTTTTAAATTGGCAAATAGCTGAAGAGAAGTCAGTAGCTTTCCTTGTAGCTGAAATTCATTCAATATGACTCTTTTCTTTGCTCATCATTTTAGACATCCGTTACTCCAATGAGTAATAACAGTTTGTCAATGATTAATGTGTTAAATTCAATCAGGAAAATACAGAAAAAATGTAGAACAGCAGTTGGTAACATTTGGATCCCTCCAAACACATAAACATTAATTTCTTCCCAGAGGCTCTCAGGAGAAGATTCAGGGCTTTTGAGGGGGGAAAAAAAGCAGCAGCGACTTGGACTCAAGTTGAAGGTGTTAAAGAGCAATGCCTTGATAGCAGGCACCTCACTAATTTCTTCTTTTGCCTTGCCAACGACTCCTATTTGCTGCTGACTATCCAAAAATGCAAAGCGAGTACTGCTGTGCCAAGCAGGTGGGGCTCTGGGTCTACCACGCTTCCAGCCACCTGCCACGTTTTCTTTTGATGTGGGCTGTGTGGTCGGGTCCCGAAGGAGAGAACTTGCAGTAGAAAGCCAGAAAAGAAACTTCCATCCTTTGCTTTTTGGCTTTTATTTGACTTTCAATGTTTTTGTTGACAAGAATTCGCTCCTGCGTGTCATCCCCCCCAATAACTGGTACCTGGTGGGTTTCCCATTAGATTTGACAACTGCACTGACTTGCCAAATTCCATGTTCACTTGCCCTTTCTGCCATGACATGCTTTCATAATTAAAAGTACTCTTGCAGAGGATGGAAGATCCATACCTGAGCAGTTTAGGATATCTAAAAAACTAGTTCTCAATTTTTCAATTTCTGGGAGGCAGTGTGCACTATCTGAGGATCTATGCTATGGTTATCAAGGAGAGGAGGTGGTTTTATTTTCTTGTTTTCCCTGCAAGAACCAAGTTGAAAGCAACTAAAGTTGAAAGAAGCTCTGACTCATTCGCAGAACTGATCAAGATACAGTAGGAGACAACATCTTCCCAAGTGTGGCTATTTACCATCTCTTATTACAGGCTTTTTTAAGATATATGGAGATTTAACAAGACCTTGGCAATGAAAAAGAAAATTTAAGCTCATCTAAACTTTGGTAACCCAATATTTACCATGCTGTGAGTATTGTTTCTACGTTTTTGAATGTTTATGTCGTTCTGTTTCATTTTTCTCCCGAGGAAAAATGAGTGCTCTGGTATTTTTCAAAACAATTCACTAATGTGTTTCCTGTTGCTTATGGTTTATTTCTTTCTCATTGGTTTGACAAGCATGGGAATGTAACGCTGATCGCTGACCTTACTGCTACCCGTCCATTTAAAATCTGTCCAAAGGTACATTAACTGAAAGTAACAAAATTAATGCTGTTAATTTTTATAATCTTAGCTTAGTCCAAATGTTGTTAATTACCCTTATTATCTTGTCTTTTCCTGCTTAATTGATTGTAACTGAAAGGCATGTTATATCTTATCTGCAATCTTTTCTAACTCATCTTCAGTGGCTGAGGAGAGAGTGGTCGTATTTCAAGCTGATTTGGGGCAATCATTGGCAATTTTTTGGTCACAGGCTTTTGCGATGGAATAGTCTAGAGTACCTCGCTACTCTTACTGGATCTTGCTACTACTGTGAGAAGCTCTTGTATCTATATCCTTAAATGTGTTCATAATTTGTGTTTTAATGATCTCTTCTGTATTTTTTTCCACCATTTTTCATTAATGGTGCCCAAATTCAAGAATGACTTGCTAGAAACTTTCTTCTGTTGGCAGGGCATCTCTACAATACATGCAGTAGTAGTGTTCCTTAATCCCATATTGAAAGCGTTACCTGTATATTTCATTAATGGTGCCCAAATTCAAGAATGACTTGCTAGAAACTTTCTTCTGTTGGCAGGGCATCTCTACAATACATGCAGTAGTAGTGTTCCTTAATCCCATATCGAAAGTGTTACCTGTATGTGGGATTTCTTCGGTGGGACAACACTCTTAATCTTGCAAAAACTCATTGTGTTTAATTTTTTCCATAGTCTGATCAAAGCAACTTTTTAATGTTTTATTGGTACACCAGCACATGAAATTTCTGTTAACAGTATCAGCCAATTAGCAACTCTTTAATCTCCTATATTGTTTGTCAAGGCGGTGTGACAGAATGGTAGGCTACCATACCAATTAGCTGGCTTCTGCATAAGAAGAAAATTGCTCTTGTTTGACAAATATTTTAAGTTAAAGAAGTAAGGACCAGGAAGTCTGGAAGCAAACTTATTCATGCAAGAATACATCAAGGAGGACTGAATGGCTCAGGTAATTGGTAATGGGAGGGAGGACCATTCACCTTTTTGTAATAAATCAGAAAACTTATTGAGTGGAAGGGATGAAGTAACTTTCAAAAGCTTTAAATGAGTGTAGGGTTCAAAGTATTGGTTCATGAACCTCACTTTATGCTAGCTGAAGTTGGGCTTATATAGGTTGCTGATATTTACTCAGCTGGAAAAGCAGCTAACCTGCATGCATGCACCTGGCCTCTCTTGCCACCCGTTCAGGGATGACTTTTCCCTTCCAAACTCTGTGTCTCAATGTAAAACTCCATGCCTGAAAAGAAGAATGGTTCAGAAGCATCAAGAAGAGAGACAGGAGCTATAGACTTTCCCTCTAAACGTGTTCTTCAAAGCTTCAGAATGGTTCAGAAGCATCAAGAAGAGAGATGGGAGCTATAGACTTTCCGTCTAAACGTGTTCTTCAAAGCTTTAGACAAGCCTAAGTCAACTTGTGTCTAATATGCCTCGAGAAGACTGCTTTGTTCAGGCTGTGGATCTGGTCATAGCCTGCAGTCTGCAACACTTCCATGAAGGATCCTTGCACCATTCGTTTTGGTGAAATCAGAGGTGCAAGGAAGGAGACACTTCCATGAAGGATCCTTGCACCATTCATTTTGGTGAAATCGGAGGTGCAAGGAAGGAATTAAAGAAGTTTTTGCTATTAACTGGGAAGGAGGCATTGCCAAGGGCTTTGGAGCTCAGCACCAGGAAAATTAAATTCTGTGTAAGGTGTAAGACAGTTTATGCCCTAAAATGATACTTCTTCCTGAGCTCAGGGAAGATGCTTAACTAGTCACCCACAGCTGACTTTGGAGAAGCTGATGGTCCCCCTGTGCTGAGCAGACCTCCTGCAATACAAAGGGGTATCAGACAAGACTGTAGCCATCAAACAAGGGTTTTTTGTTGAAGTCACAGCTTCGCAAAGGGGTATCAGACAAGACTGTAGCCATGGGTTTTTTGTTGAAGTCACAGCTTCAACAGTTGCCTAATTGATGTTAGTAATTTACTTCGTATCTAAATCAGGTCCATCAAGGGTTTAATAAAGTTTAGCAAGGTAGTAGAAGAGGAAATGTTGCATTGTTTTACGGTGAACACCATATACAAATTATATATGTAATATGTTAAAGACTGCCAGCTTCTAACATCATTGGGAGGTAGTAACTCAGTCTATGTTCAAGAAGGCAATGCCCAATTAGTTGGACAAAAGTATACAACAAGAATTGGAAAGCAAAGGATGATTTATGGTGTTTGCATAGAAATCAAATTACTTTTGTAATCTTTTTGAGGTGAAATGCAGCAAACTCAAAGGTGTTGAGCTTTGGTGTTTTCAGCTATTTTCAAACCTGAACTCCCCAGCAAAAATTTAGAAATGAACTCAGAACAAAATGATAGAAAAAAGTCACTAAAAACCTTGCAAGGTTAATTTGGTGAATTTCAAACTTCTTTATGTACTACCACTGCAGATTTAATATTTGGAATCAAAACATTGCCTTAACTGGTAAATAAAATAATTGACTTTGGATGCCTGGTAAAAAAGGAAGAGTTTTTATCTGTTGAACTCTTGTGAGAATGCAGTTGAAATGCTGCGTTCTCAGCAGAGCACTCCAGTGCTGGAAGGACTTGGGAAAGCCAGAAGGTATTCACAGAAGAGCAACAAAAATGATTAAGGGACTAGAGAGATTGAGGACTTGATGTGTGAAGAAATATTAAGGGAGCTAAATATGTATTTCTTGACCATGTAAATGATAGATAAAAAAAAATTCAAGGAGCTTTCTTGAATTGATGATTGATTAGGTGAAATGAATGAAGTGGATGAAAAGAATTATTGCCTGCTGCGTAGCAGGAACAGTGATTTTGGATTAGATCAGCAGTATGTGACCAGTATCTCATCTTTGGCAGTGGGGGGTAGCTGATGCTCACAAAAAAAATTGCAAAGAAATCTCAGTTGGGTAATTATAGATTTATCTGTCTAAGGAGAAAAGTTTATATGGTTGTCTTAAGTCGATGAAGAAAATGGATGGGAAGGTGAAAAGTACTTAGGTCAAAAGTAACTGGTTAACTTTTACTGAGAGCTTAAAGAGTTAATAAACAAAGGTGCTCTGAAAGCACTATTCTTAAAGCCTGTGCATTTTTTTGTATTACACTGTCAAGTGAAACCATAAAAGACCTGATAATCTGTATGGCTGAATCCTTAGTTAATTCACCAGGGGCATGGAGCACAGGTCTATCTAACAGGGATTTTTTCAATTTTCTCTGCTACAACTCTGTGTATACAGCTATAACATATCTGGGATAGCAACTGCTGAAAATTTGCTGTAAAATAATCCAGTAAACACACGATATGATTCCAGGTCAAACCACAGCCTTGTTTGAGATTTGTTTAAGATTTGCACCAGAATGGATTTTGGATGCCAAACTTTCAGTTTCTTTGCAGGGTGTCGTTAAATTGTTGCATTTGGATCCTTTGGAGCCAATATCAAAATGCCCAGTGATTTCACTGAGGATTGCATTTCACTTAAAAGGAATGAGAATTTGCCCAAACGAGAAGTGAATAGAAATCCAAGAAGCGGCTCAGGGGTTTTTCACTCATTTTTTTGAAGGTGCTGTGCACAAGTGTCCTTGAGCTCAGAAGTGCAGAGATAAGCCTCTGACATATTAATGCAGCCGTCAGGCCATGCAGTGTCCTGACAACTGCTGTCCTGGTTCAGCTCATCAGTGTTGATGCACAAACAAGGTCAACACTGGTTATTTGGATGGCAATATACGAATGCTTAGGATCTTGAAATGCTTTGGGTTTTTTTGTTGGTTTTTTTAGCCATAGAAACAAAGGCATTGGAGTCAAAAGGAGTTTTGCTTCAAGACTGCAGTCATTTTGCCTCTGCACTTTTAGTTCTGCACTTGACTTCTAACATCACCTTTGTTTCTAAGCTTGTTCCTTCCTAGTCTCACATCTGCTTCTCTGCACGGGTTTGTTGTATGCTGACTAACCCACCTGGTTAAGTGTCCATCTTGCACTCTTTAGGAGAAGGCACAATACTTCTCTACAAATAAAGATAAAGTTGAGTTTAACTTTGTAAACTTGTGACAAACAATTTCATGTAATAGGGCATGACTAGGCATGCCCTAAGCAATAGGGCATGGCGTCATAATCTGTGTGAGATGAGCCAATGGCAAATAAATGGAAGAAACCACTTGGTCACTTCCTCATTTCACGGCCTTTTTCTTCCCTGTGCCTCTTCTTGCTGTCCCTTTGGAAGATACAGTATGGGGTCACAAAGGGCTCAGGATCTTGAGATGTGATTGCTTTCTCTTCTTCCCCTGCCTTTAGGTATCTCATCCCAGTGTGGGCTCTGGTTGCTTTTTTGATGTAGTCCTCACCCTCTCTTCTGATGACCCCTGTAGTGTCATGGCCTCCTGGTACTGCTGGAGAGGTACCTAGAGATGCTGCAGGCATCCGCCTCCATACAGTGATAAACCCAAGTCCCATCGTTTATTGGCCAAATCACTGGAGGAATCCATAACTAGCTCCAATTCTTAGCTGGAGCCACATTAAAACTCTGTTGTTTTATTTCCTTGCTTTCTTTCTCCTGAAAGTGCATAAAATTAGAGGAATAATGTAAAATATGACCAGTAAATGGTCATCAGGTTATTCAGTATTCTTTTTCAGTTTCTGCTCTCTATTTTCAGTCAATCACATACTATAATAGGCTATTTGTCACCACAGATATCTGTATACATAAAAGATAAGTAGGTACTGAATATATGCTTTTAACAATGTTCTGAGCATTGCCAGTGATATATTATTTTCTTTTATCTCTTCTGTATATCTCTGTATCAGGGGAGTGTCATTGGGTGTATCCCAGTGGAACAGAATGGATTTTAATCAGCTGCTGAGAAAATGAGATATTACACTAGGACAAAAATAGCTGCTTGACAGAAACTCCTCTTTAAAAGTATAATTCTTCAGTGTTCTGTTTTTGTTGCCGTTTTCAAGTACTGAATAAAAATGACATTAAAAAAAATACTCTAACTTTGGGTATTTTGCTTGGGACATAAAAGGCAGGGTTCCTACCACTAAACAAAAGGCTTCTTGGTGCATCCGTTGAGGTGCAAATAGGAATGAATACACTAAAAGTGTTGTAAGTTATAAAGGTGTAAGCAAGACCTGCTGTACAATCTGTGCGTCAGTATAATGGTGCTTGGGAGAATGGTGTTTTACAAAAAAAAAAGTCCTTGTAAAAGCTCTGTTTGAAGGAAACACTCTTTGCTTCCATTGTCCTTCTTGAACCTGCTCTGGAGCTAGAGGGCTTTCTGGATGACACTTCCCACAAGTCAAAATAAAGATGATTTATGTTGCTAGCATTTATAGCATTTGGGATTAAAAAGAAACGAATTAATTCAGGAAAGTACCAGTTTTCAAGCATCAGAATTACTAGTCAGCCACACATCCAGCTCAATCCCATGTCAGCCTTCTCCAGTGGGTATTCCCACCACAGGGAGTCTCCCAGGGAGATGAAGCTGTGTGTGGGTTTAGGGGTAAGGATTGCCAAAGGAATTCATCCTCCAAAGGTAATTGTGAAACCTCATTCAGCTTTGGCCAGGTCCTCATCCATTGTGCAATGCTCATGCACACTAACAACTTTGAATTCTCACTAGCAGAAAATAATCTGTTTCAGGCATCTCCATGGAGGCTGATCCTCGAGAAGTCCTGATTTACAACAGCAACATATTTTGGTGAACATCTTATACAAGGACTGCATTGATCAGAAACGCACCCAAGCCTACGTTGGCCTGTGAAGGTAAGTGTGGTATAGGTGCCTAGCAGCTGTACAGAATATGGGGTAAATAGCAATAGTTGTGACCGAGGAGAAAAACCACGCTCCACCCAGGACTGGGCTATCTCCAGTGCTTCTGGAGATGGTCCCATTCTCAACTTTGTCCTGACTTTACAGCAGTTGTAGGCAATTCTTCCAGTTCTCAGTGTTTGGCTCCCACAGACCGTATCTGTATCATGGCATTTTGTGTGCTTTTGTGCCACCGGATGGCTCTGAAGGCTGAAAATCTCAGGAAATGGTTTTTTGAAATTATGAGTTTATCATGGGGTTGACTACAGTGTCTCAGAGGAGACTGGAAGGGAGATATTGAAAGAAAGCATGTAAGTAAACTTGAGTAGAAACAGAGTGCAATGCACTAGTGTCATAGGAGGAAGCAAAGTGAAAGTCTAGAAAAAGTGGCTGGGAAGAAAACCCTGGAGAGTTGGTAGGTTTTCACTACAAATAGGAAAGGAGAATAATTATGCAAGTCAAGGGGGATGATGTACTTTGCTAACATATTTTCTGTCTTTAATAAGAATGAGAAGAGGTTATCAAGATGGTTGAGACTGAGATGATTAAGGGATAGTAGCATATCAGCCTGCCTGGAAGGTATGACCTGCAGGTGCGAAGGGAGCTGACTCAGGGTGTTGCAGAGCTGCTAACAATCATTTCTGGTAATTTCTGGTAATCAGATGAGATTCTTATGTTTTAAATCAGGATAAAATTTGATGATCTCTTTAAAAAAAACCCAAAGAGAACCAAAATCCACAAGAACACGCATGTGTAACAAAACCCCTAAATGAGCAACTCAAGAAAAGAGAACCTGTGCAAACACTATTTCTGTGTCAGTTAATTATCTTGAATGACAAAGAATCACTAAATGTCCCTGGTTAATTGTCTCTATCTATGGGTTAAGCAAAGGCAATCTTCTCCCACTTCAGCCTTAGAAACATGGAGACAAAACATATAGCCTGTACCCATGGAAAAATAATACACTTATTCATTAATTTTTAAAGAAGCTGAGTAACTAACTGCTGCACTTAGACTCTTGTAACCTACCTGCATACACAAGGGTTTTAGAGGTTTATTTACTAAAAAAAAAAAAAAAAAGTGGGATTCTAGTAAGAGCATCTGTCCAGTGGTTGGTCTCTCTCCTGAAACCATAAATATCTCAGCCCTTTAGGCTTTTGGAAATCGGTTTGGTGAAATCACTGGTGAAATTAGGCTGTTGGTATCAGTTGTGTATTAAAGGGTAAAACCCAGATTTTCTTCTATGCTTTCTAGCGTTCAGGAAGAGTAATGAGAATACTTCAGTCATAATTGGTGTTATGAGTTCAGAGCAGCACAAAGACAACCTGTTTCATTC
The DNA here is from genome assembly GCF_000690835.1 of Fulmarus glacialis. Lineage (NCBI taxonomy): Eukaryota > Metazoa > Chordata > Aves > Procellariiformes > Procellariidae > Fulmarus > Fulmarus glacialis. Next base: position 39,064 of record NW_009207200.1, on the reverse strand, counting down.
CGCTCTGGAGAAAACTGGGTATTTATTCCTTCAGCTGAATCAAAGCTGAAGTTATGCCCTTTATTTTCTCCTCTATTTGTATGAGGAGAAGAGGTCCCTGCTTGACAAAGAAATGTGTGAGTGGCTCAGAGAGGTGTTTCAGTAGTAGAGTTTGGTTCAGGGCACCTCTCTTTCACTGTGGCATTCTTCATGAGAGCTGTGAATTCAATTTTTTCCCTCTCATGTAGTGAGTAGAACAAAAGAAGAAGGTAGATTCTGGAATATAATGGTTAAATTTTATTTATCTCCTTGCAAGAGGCAGACAAGCTTCAAGTGGTTCTGTTTGCTTCTGAGAAGTATGTGAAGTTTTAGATGTGCGAGCCCAAAAACCTGGGTTTCGATCCCAGAGGGATGTGCTCTTTTTCCTAAGAATAATGCACCTTTTGCGCACACGGATGTTAAAAATGCTGTTACTATTTTGGAGGCGGTGCTTCTAGCTGTAGCTCAAACAGTATGGCGAAAAGAGCCTCTGTAACACAGGTTAAACTCAAGGAAAGAGTAGGTTCTGGTTTAGACCTAGTTTAAAATTCAGTATTTGGTCTGGTCTCCTTCTAGCACAACTTGTTAAGTTATTTGCATTTTCTCCGATGTTAAAAATGCTTTTACTTTTTGGGAGGCGTTGCTGCTAGCTGTAGCTCAAACAGTATGGCGAAAAGAGCCTCTGTAACACAGGTTAAACTCAAGGAAAGTAGCTTCTGGTTTAAAATTCAGTATTTGGTCTGATCTCCTTCTAGCACAACTTGTTAAGTTATTTGCATTTTCTTTTACCCAGATGTTTTTAACGATATCCTTGAGCTGTTTTTCTCCTCTTGTTAACTGTCCAGTACTTTCGGCTGCCTTCTGGCTGTAGAAGGAAACTTCTCCTTTTTAATTAAATCATTGAGATCGTAACTGAGGGCTATGAGCTCGGAAAGAGTTTGTTTTCCTGGGAGTCTAGATCATGGCAAGCATGACAAAAGCTTAAAAAGGTTATTAGAGATTCAAGCCTTATTTTTTTCCATTCCCAGAAAGCTGAGCGGAGTTATTCGTTGGGAGGCGAATGCCTGCGGTGCCTGGTGGTGCAGTGTAGTTGCTGTTTCCAGTTTTGTTTGGGGCAGTGGGACTGGACTGAGTCTTTAGCTGAGGTTTGTTGCTGTCCCGTGCCTGGGAGTCAGCCCAGCACTCAGCTACAGGGCTGCAGCACCCTCAGTGCTGAATGTCGGTAGCACGACAAATCCTGAGGCTAGCAGCAGTTTTCAAGGATAATAACGAAGGAATCAAAGATATTTTCAAGCATAACAGCATCCCGTCTTTAATTTCAATGGTTTTGGGGAACTGTCTTTCTCTTTTCCAAGTTAGTTTAACTTTGTCCTTATTAATTGCCATGACTTCTATCTCAGCGAAAGGAATATAGGCAAGAAAATAAACTGAATAATTGTTTAGATGGTAGGTTGTGCTAGCAGGATCTAGATAGATAGCTATGTCCTGGCTATCCAGATAGACTGGAAGCGTTTCATAGTAGTGCATGTTTCATTCAATGAGTGTTTCTTGTAAAGCAACCCTTTTCATTTCCTAATGTGATGAATGGCATGAAATAGTGTAATGTAATCTGAACTTTTAATTCAAAACAGATTACTCTTCTATCTAATCAGCACCCAGGAGCACGTAAATCAGTGCATACCTGATCAGAATTAATTGCATTTGAATGGAAATGTATGTGCTCTAGAGAAGCTTCTCTCTTATGAGGGAAGCATGATAAACAATAACAGAAAAACAAAGAAGAACAGGTTTCCAGGTAAGTTTTACTGGTTTTTCTAAAGTTATTTTTATGAAGCTAGTGAATACATATTTATTTATAATTCAGTAAAAACTGTGACAAGCTGATAATGCACCAGTCCAGAACACAGAACTAAAAATCCTACAAACACCATGGGATCATACCTCAGTCCTTGGTGCTGCTATGGCAAAAAACCCCACAGTAGTGGCTATGTCCATTTGAGGATAACAGTGTGTCCAGGTTAAAATATAATGAGGACAGCATCACACACGGAACAAGGTACAGGTCATCTGCAGAAGCCCTTGGCACTGTTCATTTCTGCTTGGGCAGGACCAAGTTACCTGATTTGAGAAATCTGGTTTTACTGTAGTGGAGCTGCTCCGAGCAGGGGTTAGACTAGATGATCTCCAGAGGTCCTGTTCAGTGGAAATTATTGTGTGATTTGGGGTCAAGAAGCTATGTGCTTACACTGGGTAAGTGACCAGCCTTGTGTGTATATTCTTATATTAGTCAAACGTATTGAAAGAAACTCTTTTGATGAGATGCATTAAGAAAGAAGTGTTAAGATTATCCATGCAGATTACCAAATAATATGATTGCCTCGAAGCTGAGTATAAAATGTTGTTGTCGATATTAATTTTACACCTATTTTGGAAGCTTCTTTAGAAGCGTGTGGTAAACGGTATATAGTGCTCTCCTTCTTTCCTTCCTTATTCTTCATGAAAGAATGCCAGCCCAGCTTCATGAAAAACAGATAAAGAGGGATGAACTACTACATGGAGAATTTTAATGGGATTCAGTGCGCCTGTAAAAGAAAAGGACGTGAACAGCATCAATGCACAAAGGTGTCGACTGCAAACCAAGAGAGCTAGGGAAAAGATGCGAACTGGTGAATGTCAGTGTTTGTACAGCTAAAGAAGGGATTTGATACAACCACGTGCAAATAGAAATTGTGGGTTATCATGAGTCATTTGAGTATAAATTTAAGGATAGGCTTGATTGAGATGAGCAGGTCATTGTGTATTGATATAATCGAAGTTTGAAGAGGGCTTCTGGCCAGATGGCAGCTTTCTGGAAATTCTAGAAAGTATATAGCTGTGAGTTTTGCATTGTTTTATAAACTTTGTACCTAATTAAGATAGTGAGCTAATATTTGCGATATGTGTCTTTTTAGTACCATGCAATTTGCTTAGAAAAAGTGCTTAATTTAGACATCCTCCCTTTGAGGAATATAATGAAAAATATGAGGAAAAAACCCCACACTCTACCGTAAATATGGGAAAGAAGAAAGTTACCCAGCCCCGAAGAAATGCCGTATTTTTCAAAAAGTCATGAAATGAAGAATAGTCCTTTGGGGAGGGAAGTTTTTTTTTTTATTCAAAGTACACTGAGAGCGCCATTTCACAGGATCAAAATTATGACTTTTGCTATGAATCTCCAGGCACACCAAATGTATATTTATTAGATAATACCATCTATACCACTAGATAGGTACTATCCCACTCCCAGCATATGACCTAGAGTGATGAGGCTCATGGAAAAAGCGGTGGTGGTAGCACAGATGAGATTATCGTGTACTGGGGCAAATTCTTCATGTGCTGTTTTCCAACATGTCTTCATCATCTACATCTGGAAAAGCCATAGGGACTCCGGTCTACAGTTAATTTACACCTTTATCTCTAAGACACTTGTGTTCCCACGTGAGGCCAGGCTCTTGTATGGCACAATTAGGGTAACACCATCCGTGCTCTGCCTTCTTCACTGGTGCTCCTCAGGACAAAGAGTTACTTTTTGACTGTCTTTGGCAGAATTGTTCCTTTTCTGGTGCCTGGATAGCTGAGCAGAATAGCTGGTTTGCTGGGTAGGTTTGGGACCTGTCTCGTGCGGGTCCCACTTTTGGATGCTCATATCTCTGGGGGTGCCAGGGCCGGCTGACTGGTGGGTGTCTCCCACCCACCGTCACTTGTGTTTTCTGGGTGCACAGGATCTGGACCCTTAGTTGCTTCCAGGGCAGAGGTCTCGTTTACAGTCTCAATGGGAGGCTGCTGACAGTGGAGGGTAACTGCTGTGTGGGAGATGCTCTCTTGCATTTCCAGTCAGTTTTCTTCATGTGCTGTTTCAACCCACACCAATCCACAAATATAATAATAACGATAATAATAAAATTCCTTAAATAAGTTCATTCCCTCAAATCAGTGACTTACTTTATTAGGACGAGTCACTCTTGCAGAAACACTCCTTGTTTGCAAGCTGTAGGCTGCTGGCCTTCCAAATACCTTCAAATTCAGGAAGAAGGAGCAACTTGTCAGTTTTGCAGAAAAAGGTGTAGGGCTTACAGTGGAATGAGCAGTGTCAGCGGCTTGAGAAAGTGCCTGACACCCTGGCATGCATTAATGAGGAGCTCGGCTATCGGAGAGGCTAAGCGGTCCTGCTACTCGGCTGGGTGCTGGGGAGGGGAGAGCTGGAGCGGTGTCAGACACCTTACATCAGGTCTGAGCATCTTGTTTTAATAAAGAAGTGAATGAACCAGAGAGTCATTATAACAATCTTGAAGCCTGAGGTAGAATATTGTAAGACTCTTCAATTTCACAAAGAAGGCTGCTTTTTATGTAATGGGAACAGAGAAGCTGCTCACTGTTGAGGAGATTGGCATGGACTGCAGTTACTCAGAAATAAGTCTGATATCAGGAAAAATGTTGAAATAGTAAGGTTAGTGACACAATGGCCTAGTTCTAAAAGCAAATCCATGAAAAAGTCCTGGCCTTTAGCCGCTAACAGTTGGGTGGCTACAACCAGTCTCGATCTTGCTTGACTAAACTGAAGGTTTGGTAAGTCTAAGTTGAATGTGAGTTGTCCTTCTTCTGGACTCAGAGCCATGGTTATTATTGCAAGTACAGCTGCTGCCAGTTCCTCCGCTCCTTTGTGGCTGGTGGGCTTCCATCGTTAACTTTATTTGCTATCGTTCGGCTTCATTTGGTTAAAGTTTGGGGCTTTAGTCTGTGATCTCACACAAAACCAAGGAGCACCTCTGTGCAGCTCTCTCCTTGACGGATATTCTAATTTGGGGGCAGATCTACCTCCCCCCAGAGCCAGTAGAAAGAATCCTACTCATTTCGGTGGGGCTGGGTCAAGCCATGCAGAGGATGCTTTTTGGTTATTAAGGCATCCCATGCATATTGGGGACAGATGCAAAATTGCTACGTGCTAAGCTTGGAAACCATGCGGGCAAATGCAAAGTGGTGCTAAGCTGAGCTAGTAGGGCCTGATGCTACATAACTGAGCTCAGCACCGGTAAGAACAATTTATTAATAAAGGTTAGAAAATAAATTGTTAGTGTCACCCGAGGTAGTGTAAAACAATGTGTTCGGCATGCCCTGCTGTGAAGGGTTGCATTGCCGAGCAGCTCTTTGCCCCGGTTCCTTCCAGCCAGGTGACAGCATAAAGCATTGCTTTTAAGCAAGCTCAAGCCGGAGTGTGATTACAGCTAGCAGAGTCCTGCCAGGTCCGGGGGAGCCAAAACTCTTCAGCACTGGAAATACTGAAACAGCAGCACCATTCATTTCACCCTTCACAGAGTTCATCATTGCTGTACATGTATTCCCTCAGCAGGAGACAATAGCAGCCAAAAGTAAAATAATTGTTTCTTCCTTGTAGAGGAATGCTCCAAGAAAAGGCCCAAGGGACTATTCTAAGCAAGTCCAATTTTTTCAACCATATCTAGAAAGAGTACTACCATCTGCTTTTATCACATAATTTACACAACGCTTAACCGGAGACAGAGCATAATAAAACCTGCTGCCCCCCTCCTGGGAAAAGGTGCCTCTTAAAGAGGATTGGTGACCCCACTGGTCCAATTTGGTCTGAAATTATTGCTACAATATTGGAAATTCCCTGTACAAGAAAGCAATGTGCAATGGCATAAGTAACAAAGTTACTTGGTTTTTGTTCAGTTCTTGTTTTTTTTTCCCCTTATCTAAAAGTATTTTTCATTTAATAGAGAGCATACATGATATATGTGTAAGTAAAGAAAATGGAAGTAAAGCTGGGTTACAGCATTTTGTGACTTGGGATAGCAATATAATAGCTTTTATCATGTGTCACATGTTAAACGATACTTTTGAAATAATAATTGGCTTTATTGTGAATTGTACAAATCCTTTAACAGATAGCAAAATCCAAACTGCTGGGCAAGAGATATAAGTATCACATTTAAATTGATTACACCTACCTGCAGGACACAGAGATGGGCGCAAAAATCAGCAGAAAGGCAATGGAAGATAGCAGAAGAGATCTAGACTGCACACTGATCGATGGTAAATGTTTTGTAAGAATTCAGATATAAAATGTGCATACATCCCAGCCTGTTATCTCACTTAACGCACAGAAGGATTTGCCTGCAAATGTGCAGCTGCAGCTAGTTGTTTCTGTGACAAATAATTTGTATTAGAGCTGGCTCACAGAAACTGTGCACTCATGTATTTCATGCGGCTTTTGTGGTTTATGATGAGAAAAGTGAGGCCATCTGAAAAGGCAGTGGAAAAGTCACTTAGGCTGCCAAAGCCACGTAAAAACTGGTGCAAAATGGAAGGGTGAAATTTTGACAATGACGCACACAAAATTATAGCAGCTCATAGCTGAAACACCCGGGAGTCCTCTGCGGACCCTTGGGCTGAGAAATAATGTCAGAAATAGGGGATCTGTGTTGGTTCCCTAGACTGCAGAGCTGTGTTAGCCTGCATATGCTGCAGGCCTGGCCGGGCAAGTTCACCTTGTGTCATTGTTGGGTCTCATAAAACCAATACATCTCCATCTGGCTTCTGTATCAATTTATGCTGTTTTTTTGGTGCTTACTGTACTGGTGAATGCAGTAACGTTTGGTCAATACTGCACAAAGTCAGCAGCTTTATTCAGTCAGATACTCAGCTGGTCAGACTCTTTCCAACGTGCTTTCTCAAAACGTCATCGCTCTACTGTGTGAGTGCAGTCATCTGCCTCACATCTCTGTGCATCCCCATCAGGACCCGTCAGCTGGCACACCAACTGAAATAACCTAGCTCGAACTCGTTTTCCGAAGTTTTTCATCTTCCTCGCCCTTCTGCAGCGATGGCTGGAGCCCCAGGCTGGAAAAGTCAGCAGAGTGCTTTAAAGAAACCTCTTTGCCAGGATGCTGAGGCTTTGTGAGAAACTCTCCACCTGGACCCCAGTCAATACTGCTTGATCCTCGCTGGCATGTCCAAGGTATTTCTCTGAGGAGCTCTATTCAAGGTGTCTATTTCCAATCTCTTAACCTTTCACAGCACATATTTCTTAAATAACAAAGCTGGAAAGAGAGGGGATCTTTTTAGTATAAAGGTCACAAATCAATGTTTTACTTTAACAGGTTTGTCATTCCTTTGTTGAGATTTTATTTAGCAAAAGTCATTGCCAGTCTAGCCGTACGTAGGAAGGAAAGAACCAAGGCAGTGAAATTACAGCACACATTGCCAAATGACTCTTTAATTAGGAAGTAAGTGTTTTTTCCATTCCTGTAACCTCTGGCATTCAGGGCTGGTGAGCAGCCAAGGGAAAGTGGCATATGGAGAAGAAGAATGTGGCATTCATGAGAGGTAAGATTAAGTGTCCAGTCAAAACAAGTCAAAATGATAAGGTTAGCACATGCCATTCCTTCCTCCCCGACGCCTGCCGTCCCCCTCCCCTCGCCTTCCCGCATGGGGAAGCAGCACGCTCCGGAGAGGAAGAGCCATAAGCTATTCATAAACAACACGGGCCTGAGTTCAGCATATTAAAAAGTGTTCAGTCAGATAATTACCCTTAATAATTAATTCTTTTTCATGATCAGCTTAGGTGGCAATGGTGCAGAAAAAGCAAATCGTTTGGTATTTGCAATCTGCCGCGCGCTCGCAGCCTGCTCAGCTCTGGTGTTTGGCACCTAGTGATGGAGCTCTTCTGTGTTTACCAAAGACTGATAGAAATGACAAAACAGCTGTTTTTGTAAAAATTGCTTACCTTCTTCTAACTTTTCTAGTCACTTCTTTTAATGTACAATCAGGCTTGATATGCCCCGGAGATGCAAGTCTTTTAACAGCCCCTATGGTCTGATACGCTATCTGAATTTCACTGCAACTTTACCGATAAATTGCAATCTGCTTTTTTATTTTTATTTTAAGATATACCAGACCAACGACTTAGTAAACTTCTGTAACTCTAAGAAATAAACTGCAGCTTAGTTTTAAACAAATGTTTCTTCAATGCCTGGCGTACAATAGCTTAGCAGCGGGTGAATATGCTTTAGGATTATCATTAAAGTAATAGAAATGCTTGGAAGCCCTCCTTCTTAGAGGTAGGTGTCTTCTGTCACTGTCTTCTGTTTGCCAAAGGTCAAGTACACCTTGATTTTTCATCCTCTGGGGACTTTCACCCCTGTGTTATCTTCGGAGCTTGAGTTTTGAACCGACCTCATCCCTCTTGGGCACCGCTATTTGCTCGGCTTCACGCTGACGCTGAAATCAGCTCCCCTCCCAGGCTCGCGCTTCAGCTGCAGCATCGGCTGTTTCTGGGTTTTATACCGCGGTAATCACCGCGGTACCCGCAGTGTGCTGTAGGACTGTAATTAACACCTGGCCTGGGCTGTTTGCTTTCCTGGGGCGGGGGGGGATTTGGCCACCCCAGGGCGCGGGTGCCTCCTGCCGGCATCGCCAGCACGGGCACGCCAGGAGGGCGTTAGCAAAGTGTGCTGAAGATTTTTCTAGTGAAACCACAGCACAGAAGCCTTTTTTTTTTTTTTTTTTTTTTTTTTGTACAGGATGCTCAGAGATACCTACTTGTATTTAGCTGGCTTTTGCCAAACACACAAGTGGAAAATTTCATTTTTTGCTTTACTTTTCAGCCTTTCCTCCAGTGCCTTTTACCAGGCTTTATCTTAGTTTTGACTACAGCATCCTAAACATACCAATGACTTTTCATACTAATGCTTCACCAGTAGAAAGTGATGTTTTTTAAACAGTAGCAGTATCGTTCTTCATCATTTTGCTAACGCCTGAGGTCGCTTTAAGTTTTGAATACGTGGTGAAAATCTTGACTCATGGGATTCTCCTGTGGGTTTGGATTTCACAGGAAGACCTCAAGTTTGTGTACGGCATTTGTTATTCAGTTTAGACCCTGGTTCCACAGACAACTATGTATATTTAAATATAAGCGTGTGAGTCTTGATGCTGCGTTGATTCCTTATAGCGGTAAGCACGTGCATGTTTGCGGAGTTGAGGCGTTTAGATGTTTTTCCTCGCTAATAAATACAGCTTTCTTTTTTTATAAGGGGGGAAATGAGGCCAGGGAGCTCTGGCTGCGGTGAGGGGCTGCTGGTCCTGCGAGGCTGGATGCTGCTTGCTCCCTTGAGCAGCCCCCAAAGGCGGGGAGGGACCCAAACCGGGAGCGAGGGCTGGTGCTAGAAGGAAAACCGTCTCCCAAAGCCAATAGGTTGGGTAACCATGCTCCGAGGAACAGGGGAATTAATTAACAAGCCAGGATTAATGAGGTAAGTTGACGAGAGTGGGTCTGTTTATAGGATAGTTTATAACAAAGTGTATAAATAAGCTCTTCGTGGCAGGAATCAGTCCTTATTCTGTTTGAGAAGTGGAGCCCGCTCTCAGTTCTCCGCCAGATATTTCTGTAATTCACAGTATAATATAGAAACAGTTGCGTTAGAAACAATTTTGAAGTTACGGAATTATTCCTGGGTATTACTGTATAATAAATGCAGAGAACTGTTGCAGAGAAAGCAAAAAATAAGCAAATGTATTTTCCCCATTTTTTACTCTTCTCAGGTGTGTATTATTTTAGATTTTATTTAGGGGTATTGCAGAGAAGTTGGCTTTATGTTGATGGTGGGGGTTTAGCCATAATGGCAGCAGAACATGATCCTTGCAGGAGGCTTCTTATTATTTTTCCTGGTGGTTCAAATTTTATTTTACATGCTTTGCATTTCATTTTTCTTGTCTTTTTTCCCCTTTTTCTTTTCATTTTTCCTCTCTTTTATCAGAAAAAGTTTTTCTATTTTACAGCAGCAGCCATCTGACAAAAAAAAGTACATGGTGCATCAAAGACGTAGGTTGTCCCTTCAGTTTTAAAAATCAAGGGAAAAGCAGAGTCCTTTCATTTCTTCCCTCTCATCCTTGTCTGCTTAGCTGAGATGAGATCAAACAATCCTATTTTATGAGTGATGGAACAAGCTACATGCCCGTCTCGCAGCATCCCAGCTGTAGAGCCTGAATCAACGGTTTCAGAGGCTATTTAATTATGTCAGCACTCAGCACATTTAAAAATGCTCCAGATGTGCTCTTGCAATGAGATTGCTTGCAGAATCAGCTTTAAATTATAGTTCTTTCTGGAAGCCAAATGCTTCTAGTGGTATAACTCCCCTTAATGAAAATTATTTTCATAAGCCAGGGAGAAAATAGTGGATTTTAAATACCAGTTGAAGGACAATATTTTTAAATTTTTCATCCAATAGGATATTCACATCGAGCGTACATGTAGAGCTGCCATTACCGTTAATGTATTATCCCAAAAGAATGAAAAGTATAGACCTCCCAGTGTTGTGGAGTTTGTATTTGAATAATATTTAGTTAACTACAGAATTGAGCATCTCATAAAGCTGAGGTACTTACACTGTTTTTTTAATTAATCTAAGCTATGATCTGAGTAGTAGGTTCAGGAAAATGGACTTTTTTGGGGTAGGCTGAACTTTAACTTTTTAATTTTCTGGCCTTTTTAGGGCCCTTCGCTGACTTTGTTGTATTTTGACCCAGGCCCTGTAGTGCTTGTCCTCTGGTTTTGTTGAAAGAAAATTGCTGCCGCATGTCTTGGTGTAGTCGAGGGTGTTCCCTGCTCTGATTATTGTGTCTGCTGATGGAGGAGCTGATCTCTTCATTTGCTGCAGCAGCTTCAGGCAAGCTGACAGGCAAAGACTGTTTTGGGGCTACAAATTAAAGGTCATCATGGTCATCTCTATCATCACCTCTCATATGGGGATTGCAAGTAGTGAAAGCAGTATCTTGAACTTTAAGCACTGCCAGAGATCAGATTGCCCATTGCTTGACATATTGAGATACGCAATCCTAACTTCATACAAGGGCTTGAAGTTTGGGGAATGCAGAATAAGTTGTTGCTAAATAAAATTGTTGTTAATATCAAAGGCAAACGATAAAGGCAATCGTATATCTGTTTTGGGCGCTGCACAAAACCCCAGATTTAATATTTAGGATCTTTCCTAGTCCTTGTGCTAGTGAAGGATTTCTAGAGAGCCTGTACATGGCCACCCCGCAGCTTTCCTGGTCTGACTGACTTCTCCCGTTCCAAGAAGCTTGTTGGAGGATTTGCTGTTAGCTACGGGCAGTGCCCATCTCCTCGAGTCTCCGGGGAGATGGGAAGGGACTGACTAACGAGTACAGCCCTCGGCGGCTGTGTTGAGACGGGTGGGAGCGTTGTGACTAGTGCAATTGTGTCAAAGTGCTGCAGGAAAGTGCCTCTCCCTTCCCCTGGGCAATCTATAATTGCTTCTGGATTAATCCCTCTATGTGGAGCCTGGAGGAGCTCCGGCTGTCCAGCACAGCCCGTGCGCCCACCCCAACCGTCCCGCAGCGGTCAAACAGCTCCTGCGAGCTCCCTGTTTGCTGCCATAGGTAGGAAGCATGCTTGCTTTGGTGGCGCTTGGGAAGATGGGCTGCTGGGAAGTGATGTACAATGTCATTTGGGAATGAAAAATTGAAACGTTCATAAAAAAAAAATCAAAATGAAATATTTCAGCTTTTTTCCATTTCTTTAGTTCAGCATAACCCATTTCCAATTCTAGCTGAGTCTTTCAAGAGCTTCACCCTCTCCCAAACTGTACTTTTTTCTGTGAAATGATATTTGAAAAATGCTTTAGTCCAGCTCTGTGATTCAGAAATGTTTTCTCTCCCTCCCGTGCAAGGCGGAGCTGCTGCCAGCAGAGGTAGCGAGGCTGGAGTCCTGCAGCATCGGGGGTTACTGAACGTTACAAACTCCTTCATGCTTTTTTTCCCCTTGTGTGTCTTTCAGTCCCGGCTGGATTGCTACCCTTCTGACTTGAACCTTCCTGAAAATTTATTCTCCTGCAAAGAGGCCGAAACCATTTAAATTTTCTATGAAAACATGGGATTTACGCAAAACCCATATAACTATATTTAAATGCCATCACATGGCTCTTCCATTCTGTGGTAGTCTTAACTGATTAAACAAACTTTCTAGCCTTAGTGTCAGGGACGGAGGGCTGTGGGTGAAACATGTTTTGCTCTGTCCTTCCTTCCCTCTGCACGTGCAGCCGCAGGCGGGAGGTGACCAACTGCTCTCAGCCTCCCTCCTCTTTCCCCTGTCTCTCAAGTAATATTTTATAAAAGCTCTCCTGCAAAGGGTTCTAGTTACACTTTAGGCGTGTTTATCACTGCCGCTTTCCTCCAACCTTTTGTCAGCTCTTGCCCTGCTTTCCTACAGCCTCCGGTGAGGACGAGACCCCCTTGCACGGGAGCACCTCATGGCAGTGCTGCACTGGGGAGCTTGCGGTGGTGGGTTACAATTGCAGACATAAACTTGTCACTTACTATTATTTTTTTTGTCGTTTGGGGCTAGATTAAAAAGAGGAAGGGTGGTTTCCTCTCTGAAGTTGGGTTGAGCGCCCCTGGGGTTTGTAAAACCAATAAATAAAATGTTTTCATCAGTCAGCCTTTCCAATGAGCCTGTGAGTCTGGCAAGTCAAGCGATCCTGACGTGTTGGCAGGTTTTTCTGGAGCAAGAACAGGTAGCGGGGGACTGGGGTAAGGCTAACATCGGTGTGTTCAAGCAGTGCAATATTAAGTGTTCAAAATATGAGCACTGTGGCTGTGACACCTGCAAGTGATGTCTTGCAAAGGTCCCCACTCAAAAAAGAGGAAAACTGGGAGATTTCCAGAGACATAAATGGAAGATGAACATCCCATTGCTCTTACCTTTCAGGGGGAGGTCGGCATTTAATTCCTGTTTTCACATGAGTCGATCTTCCACTAGGAAGCCATTGGATAAATTATCTTCAAAATATGGCAAACATAAAAGTCACGTGCAAATACTGAATGCTGTTACCTTACCTAGTGGCTTTCATAGGTAAATATGAAGGTCACAATAAAGGTGTGGTAGCTAAACAGTGTCACCCAGTCTGCCTGTCACCATCTCTAGGAAGAGATGTAAGCTCACTAGGGACTTGCAGGCTATAGATGGCACAAAAAAAAGGCATGTTTTTCATATGTTGCAATGATGATAACTGTATAGATTCAGCTATCTTTAAATTTCTTAAAATGTCTACATTCTAAGGTAGAACAAAGGAAATCTTTGAAAAGACAGGCTGACATCTTTTCCCCACTTGCATATTCGCTATCTATGGGCTAAAATTGTCTCCCAGCTTCTCGTTTGTTCTGGCAGGTTATACTTGTGGTCTCAAGTTTTGAAGGTAAGTGTTGATCTTTGGTGGAATATGAATTCAGGTAAAGGGCTCTGAGCCCACAGGCTCAGGTAGGAATAAGACCATATGAAATAGAAACAGCTGAGAATTTCCTCCCTGTGGCTGAAAATTTCAGCCTGTCATTTCTATGAAGACTTGTAATTTTTGTGTGATTAAAGATGCTCATCCAGTCTTTTTGAAGTCGCTTAAACTAATAAACTCTGCTTCTTACTTAAAGCACAAAACTGACAACTTCAATTTTGAAAAAAAGAAGAAGTAGTAAGGAAAATATTCTTTGGTGAAGGAATCTTGTATGCCAAGTTTTAGCTTAAAGCAAATGCTAAGGCCATATATGAGCCTGTGGAAAATGTTCCTTAAAATGCCAGTGTTTACAAACTGACTTTCAAAAGTACTTAGGATTGGCCCTGGGAGTTTTACCATTATCATCAGTGGGAATAAATTTAGGTCAGTGCAGAGAGCCCATATGGAGCCCAATTGGCTTCAATGGTTTCTGCACAGGAAGAATTGCAGTTTAGACAGACAACAAACTGGCTGCAATTGGGACTGCCACAGTAATATGTTGCTTGCAGATACTTCTCAGATCTTTTTGGTACAAACCACATTTAAAGTATTGCACAGAGAGCACAAAATAAGCTCTAATTGAGAGTGCTTTCTAAAAATGTGGTACATATAATAAACGATTACCAGAAGAATAAAGATGTTTAAAATTATTTAAAGCAACTTTGCTTGAGAGAGATGTCTGTATGAATTGATGTTATAAAATAAGTGATATAAAATCTATTGCAGATAAATTGTAGTAACTTATGGCGTAACATTTTTTAATTCTTTAAGTACCATAAAAGCATTATAAGTATAAATAGGCTTACAACTTTCCGGAAACATTCTTGATGTTTGAATAATCTGTTTCAGCAGGGCGCAGCTATTTCTGAAGTGTGCCAGGCACAAGCACACATAGCACCGATGGCTTTTCTTCTGCGTCCAACAGTGGCCATGGATTTTTCAGGTTGTTTGGTTGTCTGAATAATTAATCTGATGACATAAATATGGGTTAGTCTTATGTGTCATGGTAGCAGAAATTTTCACTGATTTCAGAGACTCCCAGTGTGATAACTGTATAACGAGAAATGAAATATCCCTAATGGGAAGATGGTGAGGGAAGGAAAACTTCTGTTAACGCAATTTTATAAATATTCATCTCATGAAGGCAGCTAAATCATATACTGGGGGGACCTCCAAGCCCATGGCAAAAATAAGGACGTTAAACTTAGTCTCCCACATTGCAGTCTTTTATAACAAGGTCTTTATTTTTTCCCCAAAGCAATGTTAAAACCAGAAGAGTAATAGCACAATGTTAAAGGCAGAAATTCCACATGCTGTTTGGAATTCTAATTACTGCAAAGGTTGTTTATATCCATGTTTCACTAAAAGACTTAGTCCCTGACTCTGCAAAACTGACTGGCATCTCCCACGGGTTGCTGTTCGGATGCATTTGAATCCGTCAGTTGGAGAGTTAGCAGCTTTCCTGTCAACGTGGCATATAGTAAATAAGTCAGAATTTCCCCAGATGAAGCAACTTTGCATGGAAACTTGTTGAAATCAGGTACCTTAAGCTGCTCCTTAATTCTCTGTATCCCACCAGGGACTGAAGTGATGGTGAAGTTAGCTTAATAGAAGGAAAATTAGGATCAGTCAATAAGATAAAGCAAAACTAATGGTAATTATTGCATCATTTCAGCCCTATAGGCTACAAGTTATAGAGCTTGGTTCCTGCAGCCGAGCTCAAGGGGACGGGTGCGTGACTAGCCCCAGCACCCAAACCCAGGGCAACAGTGGGTCTTGTGTCACGAGAGTGTTATGACAATGATGCTCCTTTCTAAGAGTTCAGTAATATAGAGAGATTGGTTTATACATAGGTGTATACTCCTATGCTGACACAAATCTATGTGTAGAGATCTTCATGACCTGTCCAAGAGACTGAAGGAGGTAAACCTTAATCGTATGACACCCAAAAACACACACCGCTGGCACAGGACAGGAGGATTTCACTGCGCTTTTTGAGTGGCGTCTGTCATCTTTTGAGCTGCATCCTTCTACCTACTGTTGGGTGAAATTTTGTGAGTTTAATGCCCTGAAAGGAAGACCAGAGGGTTGAACTGTCCTCTACAGTCCGAAGGTCCTGCTGGAGGAAAGGGATTTTAAAGCCAGTTCTTTCTCTTGCAGAGCTGCTGTGCGAACAGTGAGTCAACGGGCTTGATGTATTCGGCTGTCCCTGGGGGTCCTGTTCCTTTGGGCCTTTCCAGCATCCCCCCAAATGCTTTTTCAAACCCAGTTTCATCTGGGAGCAGGGTCCAGTGCACGTGAGCTGTGCCCCAGGTCTAGGCAATGCTCACAAGCGGGCAGTGCTCTTCTGGGCTTCGGCCAGTCCCTCCCTCCGCGGGAAGCAACCCTACACAGCCATGCTCAACATATTTTCCATTTATTATTGATAATTTTTCCAATGGTACTAACAGAGATTTGGTACGAACAGTTTCCAAACCATGGTCTCATGTCTGTAACGGGCACCAGATTATTTTCTTCACTGGCCATCAGTGTCCTAAAACCCAGGAGAGGCTATGTCTGCTTACAAAGCATCACGCACAACCATGGGAAAGTAGGAATAAGGAATGCCATTCGTCACACTGGTGCCCAGTAAACAAATAAACCAAACTATAACTAAAATGAGACCGCTGTGTAATATCTCCATAGAAGATGTGAAGGAAAGTTCAATGTCAGTGAAGATAAGAAAGTAAACACTATTTTCCAGCTTCAAAGACAGTGTAACTAATGTTGCAGGGACATTAATTACATGGAAAAAAAATTAAAACACTAAAATTGCACTTGACAGAATCCCTTTAAACTAATATAATGTTAGAGTCTACTAATGGTTTCTGGCTCCAATAAGTTTCCGCAATTTTCTCTTTATTTAAGTCTTAAGCTCTCCAAATTAAATGCAATTGGAAAATCAGTTATCTTGTTTTGCTTTATGCTCTTGCTAACTCAGCATCATTATATGATCTTGTTTTCCGGTCTCAAAGTTTTCCCTCTTTGTCATTGCCACAAAGTTTTGTTAGAGCAGAGCTGAAAAAATTATCCCTGTATTAAAGTGGTTTTTAATTTCTCTTTTGTTCTGTTCATAGGACCAACCTCCCTCTCACTCCCAGTATTTATCAACCACAACAAAATTATTTCTGGGGTGATTAAGGGGTGCGATGTCCCTGGGTCACATCGCCTGTTGCTGTTGAACCTCAACCCTTCGTAGAGGTGCTGCTGAAAGACGGCTTCATGGCTGATGTTCTGGGCTGCTGCTGCTCTCCTGGAGCTGAAGAGGAGTCAGGGCTGGATGTGGGCAGCGCAGGAGACGCGGCTGGGGAACACTGCTGCACGTGACGTCCTGCTTTGGGCCAGGATCACGAGCCCATGAAAGGAGGAAACCTGTGCATCAAGCCCGTGACCGCAGCCGTGCCTAGCCCCCAGCTCTGCCCAGGGCACCAGGGAGGTGATGTCTCATCCTATTGTGTCTTTTTTTCCCAGCACTAGCTGAATATTTTTTTGATTTATATAATTGCTTTTAATGCTGAGACTTGAAGTCTCAGGGATAGGGATCACGGGGAAAATCATGTTCTGCTGAAGCCCTTTTCAGGCTGAGGACGTTTTGTGTCTGGTACGTCTGCACAGTCCTTTGTCTCGTATTGATGTTTCCTTTTGGGATATATATTAACCATATGGATATAACTATTAGTACTTAATAAGTAAAGGAAGGCAGTAGAGGGTTGCTATGCTGACCCTCAATTAGTCCCTTGTTAGCTCAGAATAATGGCGTTTTAAACTGCTGGGGCTTTCATGAGGGTCACAGTTTTGAATCTAAGTCATGGTATGAATCAAGAGAGATACTGATCTGAGATAAGCACTTGTATATATATATATGTATGGATAGGAAAAATCTATTTATTTATGCTACCAGGTGTAATCAACAGGTACAGGAAAAGTGCAAGACTGTTTGGGTAGCATAAAATGGAGTTCTGGATGCAAATATTAGTCAGAAATCTGCAAGGGTTTTCAGACCCTCTCTTAGTGTTTGCTCAGCAAGTGTCAAAGTTTGCCATTGCAAAATTTTGCTCTCGTTTTGTAGTCTGAGAATAAACAGTTTTGCTTAGCTCCGGTAGCAGTCCTTAGCCTGAAAAGGTTACGTTCAAACAGATCCGCTAAAGAAAAGCCACATTTAATTGGGATTCTGTTCTCCTGGGAACTCTCCCTCATCATGGGAGGGGAAATCTCTCTGCCGTCGCAGAAAAATATTTTCCTCCAGCATTAGGCAGTGCATATCGTGTCGAGTCAGGCGGGGGAATTCGTTGCTGATACCAAATAGGGCAGCGGGGCTGGGCCGCGGCCACGCCGGAGCGTGGGAGGATCTCGGGGGCTTCCTGGGGAGCCCTGGCTGGAGGAGTTGTTCAAGAGATGCTGAAAAGAAGAAGAGATGTGCTCGGTACAATTAAGGCAGTTTCCTCCCTCCAGCTCATAGGATGAGATGTAATGGTCACATAACGGGTGTGGGGAAAAGCAGAGCTACCTTGGTGGCGATTTTCTTAGCTGACCTCTTGCTGTACTGGCGATTTTTCTGATTCTTTTCCTTTTTCCAGAAAAAGCTGTGCAGTTTACATCAACAGACTGAAAATTTTCCTGTTTTGTTTCTAAGCATTTGCTAGACAAAGGGTTCTATGTGCTACTCATAAGGCATTTTCCTAATTGCGAAGGTCCCACATCATCTTGTCGTGTTCGTTTGGCAAACAAGGGGCCATCTAAGAGCTGCTCCCTGGTCACAGGCGGCTGCCACCGCCTCTCCCCAATGCGGAGATGCCAAGGCAACATTAAAATGCTGTTGTTGTCGTGGGCAGTATATTCTGGAAACCGAACCTTGTGAACGAAGGAGCAGCTGTAATGAAGTGATATACTGTTGGTCTTGGGGCTAGTGTGGTTAAGGAGAAGTTATAGCTCTTCCTAACAAGGAAAAAAGCAATTTCTTAGACTTGAACTTCGCAATAATGAAATGTGAAACTCTGTGTTGGTATCACTTCTGTAGCTAAGGGCCATCTGCTGCTGATGGATCAAAATGTCCTCAGTCTCCAAAGAAATTCACAAAAGGCCAAGAATAGTTTTGTAGTTTTAGAGGCTGTGGAGCATCTCTGAGTTACTCATGACTAGCTGCAATACCTCAAGCCATAAACTCACTTTTTTTTTTTCCTTTTTAGAAAAAACAGAAAGAATTTAACTCAGAAAGTAGGATAGTAGAAACAAAAAAAGGTAAGAGTTGAATTAATTTCTATATTTAGGGAGCAACATCGTGAAATGTGTAGTCCTGTGTACAACTCAGAAACATAATGTATATAGCATAAAAAAAAGAATTTCGCAGAGCTTCTTTGCAAAACATGGATTAAAATAAGAGTATCACCATTTCCGAATGTTCTTTTTACATCAGACTCGACAGTATTTAAGTATGTTTTTTGTGTATTCACTCCAATACGGCTGGTAAGGAGGATATAGAAAAATAATTAGAGATAAGCCACTTTTCAATTAACTGCTACCTGCTGCTCAACCCACTGGTGGACATAAATTACTGGCAGATAATTTTATCCTTGTATTACTTGAGAATCTTTGGACATCATGTGCTTGACCTAAATTTTTAATGATATTATGAAGCCCTAGTTAAATATAAAAATAATGATTTTGGAGTGCAGTTCTTTAGCAAAGCTCCTTGGGCTGTATTTTTCTTGTATCCAGCTCAGCATGTGAATATTTTTCTGTTCTTTTGCTTTAGCTACAGAAACTTGCTTTCTAAACTTTAGCATGGACTGACTGACGTAACCCATTAGAAGCTACATTGGAGAATGGGATGAAATGGAGAAAAGACTGTTGAGAACTGTTCAGAGGAAATTATGACTGAGTTTTTGACAAAAAATAACAATGCTTATTCATGTATCTGTGACTGAATATAGTCCAAGTCTTAGCTTCTGATATATCATTTCCTGAGCCCCTAATGATCCTGAAATGCAGGATGTACAGTGCTTCCAGTGAAAAAGTGGATGGATTTCAAATTATCCATTTGGAATTACTATGATTTTTTAAAAACTCAAATCTAAACTCAGTCTAATCCAAATAATGGAAATTAATACAGAAAGAGGTTTCTACTCTTAAACATTAGCAAGTTTCTACTCTGTAAACTGTCCAATCAAGAAATAGAATATAATCTCCAACAGTTAAAAACTAATTAGCAACTTTGTGTACTTCAATGTAAAGTTAGTTCTTTCTATACTAGGAGTGAAGCTTGTGCCTTATTCCTACTGCAAGGCAAAGAAAAAAGTCACCTTTTCATACATACCAAAACTCCACCAATAATAAGAAGGAGAATTTATTCTTTAAGGAAGTTAATGTATTTGGTCTACCAGATACACACACAGATACTTACAGCAACTGCTATTAGTAAATAAGTACCTACATTGCACCAAGGGTATGGATCACGCTGTGGAATAGGCTAACTGCTCCAAGCGCCATGGTTAGAAATGTATGTAATGTGTAGTCAGCATAAGTTTTACTTAATTTAGTCTCCTGTTTTCTACTAGCATCCCATTCTATACTTTTTTTCTCCATGTTATACGCCTAAGCAGAAAACGACGATTCATATAATCCATTAAATTCTCATTTCAATCCCATTGTCTCTTTTTGGGTTTTGAACAGAATTTACTTTGGTATGAGATGCACTTTCGACAAGTTGTTACAGTATTGTACGGCTTTAAGGTGATACCATCTTCAAAGACCTAATCAAAAGCGTACCTCTCCACTTTAGTAATTATTTTGTTTTGCTAATCCTAAATGGTGGAGAGTCTCCATCAGAGGAGGTTTTCAAGATGTGATTGGACACGGTGCTAGAAAATCTTACCTAGCCTCCATTTCCCATGAAAGGTTGGACCAGATGATCTTCCAAGGTCCCTTCCAACCTGGGCTGTTCTACGATTCTAAATGTTCTCAAACACATGGAAAATGCTTCTGGTATCTTCAGAGTTATTTAAAAATCATGAGAATTAGTTTTTAATTATTGGACATTAAAATAGTTTCACGTTTTTAGCCTTTAGGGTTTGGATTTTCAGTCTTTTTCCCATCACCCTGCGGGTTAGACTTTGTTTAAATACGAAGTGAGACTATTCCACTATGACATGACTCCTCCAGAAGACATTAGAGCAAAACAGCATATCGTGTGAAACTAGCAATAAAGCTGGCAATATTGTAAATTAGGAGAGCAACAGAAGGACAGCGTGTTATGGTTACATCTGACCCCTTGAGTCTAGCAGGGGTGCAAACCAAGGCTGTTCTGAGCTGGGAATAGCGACTGCAGACAGCAGGCAGCACCATGGGATCAGCCTGTGAACATGTCAGTGTTTGCAGCTTGCCTCTAAATATACTGCAAAAAAAAAAAAAAAAAAAGAGGGAACTTTGCTGAAAACAAAACCCAGCTCCCCTAATTTTCAGATGAAGAGAACTAAGTCCTGGAAGAGCAAAATATGTTCCTCTCTTTGCACTCCAAATAGCACATCGCTTGGGAGCCACTTGATGGAGGTGGCAGCGTCCGGGAGCAGGTGGGATGGAATTCAAGCACATCAGTGAATGTTTCCACAGGGTAACAGATCAGGATTTGTCCAACTGTGTCTAAATATCATGTCCTTCTGAGCCATTTGGAAATGCTCAAGGGGAAAAATATTATCTGGTCTTTGTCATAAATGCTGCTAAGCTTTCTTCCCAACTGTTCCTCGATATTGATTATCTCAATACAAAGGGAAATAATAATAGGGAAATATGAAGTGTTGTCTGAAGAAAAGAAAACCTAGAAATGGATTTCCAGGGGTTACCTTTGATCTAACGTTTTCAACTTTAATTTATTGTTAAAAAGAACTTAACTGATCTGCACGATTTCATTAAAAAAATCAATACTTTCTTTGAGTTACAGAAGTAAAAAAATACTTCTGAAGCTAGTAAACTTTAACTTAAAGCATCCACAAATTTCTTTAATATTTCTTTAAAACCGTTTTCAGGCTGAGAATCTGTTCTATGGCTGAGCTGGAGGAAAAATTTTTTGACTGAGTTATAACCCCCTCTCCCTAAAAATAGGAAGCCCATAAATGATGGGATTGCAACAGGCAAAGAAGGAAATGATTGTAAGGCACAGATAAGAGGAATTCATCAGAACCAAGGTCAAGAGAAGGAAGAACCTCGGAAATGTTCTGGAAGTGATCATAAATCCACCCATGAAAGCATCGTTATCCAAAGGGCTGATATCATATAGTGATAGAAGTGTCTGCCTGTATCTTCTTTTCCTCTATGTATGGATTTCTGAAGTCCAGTTCCAATTAAGATGCACGTCCATGGAATTTGATGGTGAGTTGAAAATAAAAATGCTGTATAATTTTTTAGTAAGAAACCCTATGTGTGCCTTTGCAAATTTTGAATTCGGATTCATTTTAAGTAGTAGCAGGCATCCAAAAGCTTTCTTGCTTGTTGCAAGCTTATCCAAATCTCTTGTAACTACGAATTAGGCTTGCAACCTTATGATAACCACCTCTCTCAGAAAAAAGTGACGGCATTTCTATTTCAGTCCACGGTAATATCCTGTTATGGTATTTCAGCTTACTGTCTTCTGACCTCAGCCTGAACCTGAAAGTGCAAAGGTGCATAAAAAATAGAAATAACCACTTTATCAGACTTTTCTGAACCTTAAAAAAAGGGTTTGGGTCAGGGTAAGCTTGAGGGATGAGCAACAGCACTTAGAGGTTCTTATTTTCCCATGCATGTTGTCCCGTCCAAATTTTACGATGGTGAAAGTTGTCTGATTAATTGCCCGTTTTTCTGTTTGCACTTTGACAAATCGCTTTTACGCAGATAGTAAAAAGCACAGAAAACTTGGCAGATTCCTAACTGGTCAGTTATTCATCCACTGTTTCTCTGTGCTGAAAACAGACTTAAACACCGGAATTGTTCCCTTTTTTCCAGCGGGATAAACGCTGGCCTGAAGCACAGGAAGGTGATTGAGGACAGGGCTGGCTTGGAGCAGAGTCCTGGGCAGGACCGTGTCCTTGGGAAGCACCTTCCAAAGTCTGTACAAACTTGCATTTCCAACCCTGCAAAGGAAGGATTCCCAAGTGACGGATCTCAAAGTAGGGAAAAATTAAAGTGACGTAGACCTGGCCCAAACATTTCAACTTGCACCTCATCTTTTTTTCTAAAGTTTTAAGATGTCTTAAATGAATTTTTTGCTGTGTAAGGTAAAACAGGCCCCAGGCAACTTTAACTTGCATGACCAGCATTCGCCGACCTTGGCAGAAACACAAAGGTTGCATTTAACTTTTTGCACAGGCGAGCTATTGAACAAGGTCTGCTATGTATTAGGAATAACAAGGATTTTCTTTACCATCTATTGTGCAGGTTCCTTCTTTTCATTCATTCTTTCCTTCAGAGAATACACTGATTTCCCGTGAAACAGGTTCCCTTCACAAGACTGAATATAGCTGCTGATTCCTGTCCACCCTTAATGCTTTGGAGGGAAGAGCAGCTGATAGTTTGGAGTTTAAATGTGAATTTTACTTAAAAGAGAAAAAAAAAAAGACTTAAAAAGCAATAAATAATGGGAAAATATATTTATAATCCTGTTTGACACCTTAGAATCGAAGAATGAGGCTTATTGCATCGCTCCTGAGCTTCAACAATGTGTTAGGATTTTCCCTTATTAAAATATTAACTCATGTGAAAATCTAACATTTACGAACAGGAAGAACAAATACAATGGTAAATTTGACGGTTCAGTAAGGTGAAATAGGATTTTCTTTTTTTGTGTGTCAACATGTCACGTACAACCCTAACTGGAACTGAAGGCTGGCCCGGAGAAAGGGCGATGGCATCTGGATTGGTCCCTGTCTGCCCATTCCATGCAACCCACCAAGGGCAGGGTGCAGTCACCTGAATTTCTGACCCTTCTGGCAGGTGGGATTAAAACGGTGCAAGAACCCCTCGCGGGTCATGGCTACAACAACGTTGTGAGCAATGTCCTGTGAGCAAAACCCTGAGCAGGGCCACGTGATTTTGCAGATGCGTGGAGGGGAATAGCTGGATGAGGGGGACCCGATATGCCCTATAAATGGAAATGTTTTAGGGGCAAGACCATGCCATTTTGTTGTGTGGAGGGGAAAAGAAATCCTCATTTCTGCAACAAACTGCTGCATTTATGTGCTGCCAAATGGTTGTGCTGTTATACCCTTAACCTCTGCCTGCATGGCCGGTCTCCAGGCATGGGAACCACTCTCCCTTTTGGGGTGTTCTTGCAGGCAACATGAAATGGCTGGAGGTTCATTAGTCCTGAGAATATTATGACTATGCAGGAACACTTGTAATTTAGTTTTCTTTTATTTTCAAGTAGACAGACAATGTTATCTGTTGCTTTTTTCCTTTACTTACAATGAAAGCCATATGGTTATGAACTGGAGTTTATTACTGTCAATAAGCTTGTGGAAGGCTAGAAGGAGGACTTATTACCTTTTTAATCAGCATTTTCTTTACGCAAAACAAACGCTTGAATGAACCTGTAGCTAGATGCTGAGCCACAGCTCTGTGCTAAAGTGGCTGAAGTCTTATTTTTTTTACCTCATTTTAACCTCCATGAGGCTTAAGATCGCTGAGCATAAACCACAACGTGTGGGTTGGGTAGCACCCGCTTCCCGAGTGGTGATAAGTAATTAGGTCTGTGACAGCATATTAAAAGGCAACTGTATAGACAATGCTTTTTATTGCCTAATCGAAATATTCAGGGGTTTTACATTTTGCAAGGCTGACTTGCCAAAGGCTTCCTCGAGCCGCACATGCTGCTGCTTTGTCTTGCTTTTGTGCCTTATTGAGTTCTATTAAAAGACAAACAAATCTCACAGTCATTAGGCACCTCGCTGACAACACCTGTCAGTCTGTCACTCCGAGTCAGAGGCAGATTCCGTGGAGCTTCATTTTGGCAGAATTAGGAGGAAAATAGAAAGAAACATATCTGGGGCACCTGTTCTCAGCAAAGGAGTGATGGGATTATTATTACCAAAAATGAACTCGATGTGCTGCTCAAAGAAAGCGGATAACGAGTACTGTTGCACTAATCAATGCTGTTCAGCCTGTCCATGGATTTTTCAAACATTTTCCTGATTTTTCATCGGGAGGGGGCATCCACATAGGAAATATTCAGTTATGCACACCCTGGAAATGCGCACACAGACACGTAAAGAAATACACTGGAAACGCACATTCTTCAGCGATTAATTGCCATTAACCTAACTCGTGTTTGTGACCTTGCAAAGTGAGTTACAAGTGCTACTTTAATCCCCAGACATTTCATTTGCTTTAGAAGGGCTATTAAAAGGATTAAAGATTAATTGTAAGACTTTTTTTTCCAAGATGGAAAGGTTTATTATTGTATCGGGTATGTACACGGAGAGAAAACATCTTTTCTACAGAGGTAAAAGATTAAAGGGTTTGAAAGCAAACATTACAGATACTTTTTCTTGAAAAATATGCAGTAGCTGTAAGTCTCTGGTTGTGTTTGGTCTTTTAACAGACGTTATTCCAACAACCATTACTTAGTGACTTGCATGTTCAATGAAGCCTGTGCAAAAACAATTTGCAGTTTTGTCTTCATTTCTATTTTAAATCTTTCCTCGGTTTCAGTCTAATTTCATTCGGGTTATAGGGAAAAAAAAATGGAAGAGATCTCCAGTAAGTCTGCATTACCTTAGCTCCCCTGAATGAAATGCCATTGCCCAGACCTGCAGCTCCTGGAAGCCATGAAGAAGGGCATCTCGATGGGGATTTTTTTTTATGGAAATTTGATTGTTCCAGGTTGTTTTGACCTTACTAGTGGGAAAACAGGGCAATACCTGATAGTTTATGAAGTCTATCAGTTATGGATAAGTAAAATTAGGGATATATTCTTCACATGCATACAAAATGAAGAAAACAGTATGTAGAATAGGGAGAAACAGCAAAGAAATTACATCTGAGTAGAGCACATCCTATGTGGCATATTTTCGTATATGTGGATTTCAAATTCAACTTAATTCTTTTATTTCTGCTAATTTTTTTTAATAGACCTATTACTACTAGTCCTGACATGTAATTTTTCAGAACCATAGCATCCCTATTATGTATTATGTTTTCAATTAGGAGTGAAGAAATCAGTAAAATGTGAAGTTGGATCTTATTTTGCAGTCTGAAATGTTCTTAACTTGACCCACCTTCATCAAAGCTGAACGTAAATTGAGAGATGATTTCCCATCACCTCCCACAGCAGCTGAATGCTCAGGAACTGGTTCGCATCCTGACTCTTAGATATTGCATGTGGTCCAGGACTTGCTTGGTCCGACTGAGCCATCAAGACATAAGCTAGCAAAGATAAAAAAGCTATCCAGCCCAAGTACAGTAGCTGTGGAACAGAAATAACAATCACTGTAGACAGTATAACCTCTGCAATCAATGTTGAAAACTTTATTATTTGATCTCATCTACTCCCATGTCAGTGCACAAACCATTGTACACGGTTCCACTTGTTGCATCCAGGCAATGGGCTCTCTTTTGTTTTTCCAGACTATTTCATAGTACTGCTGTTCCTCTCCTATTCAGTAAATTTCCTTTATTCAATGGATTTTTCATCTTCCCGTTCTGTGCCACTGCTGGCCCCAGTGCTATGGTGAACCTCTTGCCTCTCTATTGGGTGTTTGTGTGTATCTCCGTGGCCCTCATGCTCCTTCCATGCCCTGGGTGAGCCCAGGGAGGGTCACAGCATCTGTGTTTAACAGCTTGGCTGGTAAATATGACCTGAGTTGTGGAAAAATAACAGTAAAAGCTCTTCTCTTTTAATAAGTAACTGCCAGTTTGATTGCCATCGCCCATTCCCCAGCTCCCTTGTCTTCACGAGGCATAGTGCTCTCTCCCAGGGCGAGATGCCAATTTTACGGGGATATTGTTGCTGACCTGAGATGAAGTTGGATGCAACTCTAAGTGCTGTTTCTTTACAAGAAAGGTGCCTTTGTGTCTGAAAGCAAACATTGACACTACATGACTCTTTCAGTGGAGTTTCACCTGTTGATCTTGTTGTATCGGGAGCAGAATACCTGATCTGCGGAGGGAATAAAGGCTTGCTGGTGTCACAAAAGTCGAGCCGTGTCTGGGAGCTTGGGAAACCTACGGAGACATGCGCCTGATGCAGACCCGCTCAAGTCAGAGGGAGCTTTTGCATTTATTTCAGCAGGTCTTGGCCCAAACCCCGCGTGATATGCTGAGATGCAGCACTGTGCTTGGTAAAAGCACTGTACTGCCCGTAACTGTAGGCTGCGGTGTATAAAAAGGCAAAGCTGTAGAAGCAAAAATACAAGCGGCTGCACAAGGGGTGGAACTCCAGGTGACTCAGCCCGAAGGACAAATTTGGTACCCTTCGAGAGATGGTCCTACCCCAAAATACATCACTGCCAATGGTTTCAGGAGACTTTATGACTTTACGAGACTGTACGTAGTGAATAATTTTTCCATAGTTTTTTCATTTGTGTTCATTTTCTTTTATTCTTCCATAAATCTGAAACTTTAATAAATTTATTAATAGGTTTTAAAGTAAAAAGGGACAATGAACACCGTCTGATCTCTTATTATGCATGACATAGGCATAAGAACATCATGTAGTGATCTCTGTCCTCATATCAGTCTCGGTTCCCTTCCTGTCCTCCTTCTGGAGAGGGATTTGATACAAAGCTATATTTATTGGGAGAAGAAAGACCTTTCCAATAGTTTGTTAAATAATCCATTGTAAATAAGCAAGCAGAGAGCTTGCCTGATAAATGAGGGGATATTACTGCATATTACTGCACTTCTTCCAAAAATAGTGTTTTTTGTGCACTTGGTCAGAGCGTTAGATTTTCAGTTCATTCATAAGATAGTGATAACTTTTATCAGAAATTTGAGGGGAAAAAGGGAATTCTGATTTGGAGCTGTTGTTCTGATGCCTATGCTGGCTGAGCCCAGGGGCACCCCTGGAGCCAGTGGGTCACCAAAGACAATGGATAGGGGTGCCATGAACGCAATGAACGTGGAAGGACTCTTCTACAGTAAGCTAGAGAGGAAAGGCTTTGTGCTGTACATTGATTTCTTAAAAATACAGTAATAATATTCCCAGTAATATTGCATGTGGGAAATGCGAGGGGAGGAGGAAGGATGGGCTGTCGGGTCCATGCATGTGTGCATACAGCATCTAAAATCACTTCTGTTCATGTGGAGCACAAGGGGATTTTGCTACTCAATATAAAGAGAGAAGAATGGACAGCAGAAGATGCACACGTATATCAGTGCTGTGAGAATAAAGGCATTTTTAGGTTTGGTGTTCATAGTGAAGGAAATAAAATTTTGTTCCAGGATAACCATAGGCTAGTATTTTGGCAAAATCGACAACCAAGAATATGATTTGGGGTTGACTAAAGTATTTGCTTTAATCCCCACTGAAAAACTGAACTCTGATTTAGCTTTCTATCTCTTTTCCTTTTAAAACATGGCTAAATTATGAAATATTGAAACTTTTCTAATATACCATTATGACCATCTCAAGATAGAACCATTTAGCTCATCAGAGTTTTTAATTTACCTCAGCTGTGCCTTTCCAGGAAATCTGACTTTAATTCCTGAGCAGTTCATTGTTATAAACCCATAATTTTTCTGCAAACCTACAATTTCTCTGCCTTCCCCTGATTCCTGCCTGCAGAAGAAAAATTTCACACAACTCTCATTCCCCTGGGAGGCATCCTCTTGTGCTGCGAGTAGGGGAATGAGGAGGGTGATGACCAACACAGCCACACCTGCATCCAAGAGAAGGGGATGGGATGGAAGTGGGTTTTACAGCGGTCGTGTAAGGTAAGCACCAAGAATTTATTGCGTAAGCAGTTCACGTTTATAAAATGTGCAGCTGTATTTATTATTAAATGGCTTTGCTGGCATTTCAATATGCAATTAATGCAGCGTTAAAAGACCCAAAACTCTCTATGAGCATTTCCATGGCATGCAGGAGCTGCGGTTTTGATGAATATGAGAGGGGAAAAGCTCCCCTGAAATGCAGCGTGTGAACACAAGATGGCACTTGGATCCCATGGACGGAGCAGCGGCCCAGCCTGGGGACATTTCCTACACAATAGGTGCACTTTATAGATTTTTATTGAAAAGCAGGAGAAACCATATGAAGATAAGGGGCCAAAAGACATGCGTTTGGCGTGATGTGTGGGCTGTATTTGCTTTTTAATGCGTGCTGTTTCTGCTCGAGATTGGGGTGCTGTTTGGCTGAGTGTTAACTTTGCGCTATTTCCCGCAGCGAGTACGTGCGTGGTGGTCGTTGGGAACTTGGGATGTAGGTGCTGTGATCAATGTCACCTCTTTTGTCCCTGGTAAGACATTCTGGATGTAATTATCTTCTTTTTTCTCTTTTGGGATTTTATCCACAACCATCAATCAGGCTGCCATGTGCACCTTTGGTGCGGGGTTTCCTTTCTGGTTTGATCCTAAAGGGGTTTGTTCTTTCTTCATTCACGTGCAGTGCAATATTTTGGAGTATTTGAAGTCTACGATGGGCTTTCTGGTTGAGATCCTGCTGGGGCTGGCGGGGTGGTGGGTGTCCAGGGCCGGAGCCCAGCATCACCCTGCCAGCATCTCCCTTGCAGATTTTTTGGGGTAACATTTCTGTTTTTGCAGTTTGTGGTCTTTTTCATCAGCTGTTGATTTGTTTAAAGTTTTGTCGCCAAGCGATCAAGCGTTGCATAGGCAGCTGAACAGCCCCCTTACACCTCCACGTGTGGCTCTCCTTTCAAGAAATAGGAGATTTCTATTGTCCAGCCCTGTTTTGCCCAGCGTGACGTGGTCCTGCAGCCCTGGCCCCGCGTGGCTGTGCGTGCGTGGGGAGGTGCTTATCTCCACTGACCCTGCCATGCGCAACCTGGCCACCCACTCCCCACCATCTCCCTTCTCTCCTGGAGGCTCCCATCACCCTGGCACGGTCACTTCACCGGTACAGAAATGACCCCACTCTGTGAAACCACCAGCATTTCTGTAGAAATATCTAATGCCATAATGCCAAATAATTCTAACATTCCTGCAAATCAATGTGGTTTATTTTGCCATTAATATACATTCATAATTTGAATTTAGATCTATTAACTTGTCCAAATTAATATTGTTGTTTATATTGCAACTCTGATCCTGTCCCGGGGCAGGGGAGGATCAGAGAAATCGGTGTTTATTCACATAAGTGCTGGTGTGAAGGAGCAGGTCTCCCATTCCCCTCTTGTCTGAGTTGAAGGACTTAATATAAAGCTACAGAACTTGTGTGAGGTGGAAACAAAACATGCTTGGAAGAGGAAACGCAGCTACAGAATAATTTTTAAAAGATAAATTCAAAATCTCTCCACTTGAGAAAAACATGGCAAAAACTTTTGTGCCATGGGAAGGATGCTTAGTAAGTTAACATGAAAAAGCTCACAATTTCCTGCAAAATCTAGGACAAAAATGCCAAACGTTTACCTCCACCTGCTTTAAATAGATCAGGCTTTGAATAATAAAGTAATAAATTCAATCGCAACCAAAAATTTTACTTCATAAAAGGAGAAAAAGGAATGCTAGTGATTTCACATTAGCCTTAAGTTTTGACATGCTCATCCATTACAATAAAAATGCATAAAGCTACGATAAACATAACTTTAAAAATAGAAATGCCAGCATCAAAAACTACTGTGAAACTGTTGCTCCCTCAATGATCTGATTGTGCTGTAAATTTGATTGTGCTGTAACTTTCCAACAATTATGAAAACATTTATGCATTTTTATTAGCACTTGTAAATTATGCAGGGTTTTTACTGTTGATTTATAAGAGAGAGGGAAGCCTAAACATATGGCAGAGATCTTCAAAGTTCTCAACATAAGAGAAACTAATGGTTACCCTTCACTTAATTAATGTCATGTTTAATAGCGTATTATTTTTCTGCAAAGATCTAGCATGCTCTCAGGGAAGGAGACGGAGATCGCCGATGGCTGGATAACCTTTTCTAGTCTCTTAGGAATAAAACTGCAGCCCAGACTCTAATGATTACTAATAATGAGGTATCTTCTCAGCATACTACTGCCAAATCTGGTAGACAAGAAAAACACGAGGGGAAGACCCATGGCTGGAGCAAACTGGCCTCAGGAGTGACTGGTGGGACAAATTAAATCCCTGACGATGGGTCAGGCTTTATTCATTCCTTTATACTTGGGCAGTTCCAGAATGTGCCATTAATTAGAAAGGATTTTCTCTAGATTTACACCGATTTTAAATAGGAATTGACCTGCTGTCTAGTATAAGCCTGTTGTTCAGTGCCATACCCTTAAAACAGGGTGTTGCAGTCCTTCTCTTGACTTTGTGATCTTGGGTGTGCTGCAAGCAGCTTATTTTATCCAGAGAGAGCCCTTGTCTTTACCCAAACAGCTCTGCAGACACCGATGATGGTGAAACGTGCGCTCACCCCAAATTCAAGAAGTGCAAACACAGCCTCATCTGTCTCTTAATACTGAAAAACCCATCCCGTCCTGCAACCGAGAAGGTAGCAGCTGCCCCTGCTGCATCTCCACCTCCTTCCCTGCTCCCTGCAGAGGCTCTGCCCGCGGTCGGGTCCCCTGCACGCTCTGCAGCGGGCTGCACGTTTAGCTTCTCCTCTGATCCTGGGTTTTCTAGCAGCATATCTGACTTCCAGCTTTTCTTCACCTCCAGTTCGTAGTTTGCAGGCTGGAAGTCGTTGCTAGGCATTTAGCCGTTTCGCAGCGAACCGCTGCGTCGGCCGACAGCGTTTCGGTTTAGATCCTATTAACCAGGTTTGGGATGCGGACCAAGTTGTGACTCTTCTGCCCTAGTGCTAGTCAATGGTTTGATGGTTCATTTATTTAAAAAAAAAAACAAAACAAACAAACAAAAAGCATTGTACATGCAGTTTCCTTCTCATTGCAACTGTCCATCCTCCGACGTATTTCTACCTGCCCTTGCTTGTTTGACGTGATCAACCTACACCAGGTCTAGGAGGACCAGTGCTGTGGCAGGTGATACAGGAGGATGCTGGGACCATGCTTCTCCAGCCTGAGCCGAGCCGGTCCCGCCGTAGCCGGAGGGTCCCCGCGTCCCTGCGAGCACGGGATGGAGCCCCAGTGCCTGTGGTTGTTCAAGGCACCAGGGAAGTTTTGCAAGGAAAATCAAACCAGTTTTCTCCAGAAGGGCAGTGCAGACGATTACAGCCTGTATCCTCCTTTGCTGAGCTTGTTAAAAAGTTGCTGTATTTCACTAGTGAAAACAGAGCTGGTTGGGAATGTGATGTTTAAGATGCCTGTTGGGACTTACTGCTCCATCTGCATCACGCTGTGACGACGGTTCCTGCTAACTGATGCACTCAGCTGCTTTCCTTTCCCAGGTTCGTACTCATTGTTTTCCTCAGTTTAGGTTATTTTCCACTGTTCCGTTCTATTTTTCCTTACCTTCCTATTTTCAGATCAGCACTGGGCTAACATGGAAATCCTGTTGCCAGTTGAAGCCAGCTTTGATATGTGGATCCGATGGATGATAAATAGGGCCAGTGAGGCACTGAGGAAGGAGCCTGTCATCCTGGCCTGGCTATCTGGTACTGCACACAGACATGGGCCAGCTATTTTTTGATACACCTCTGAATAAAGCCACCAAGGTGATTTGCAGCTCCACTGTAAGGCACCCATGTCAACTGCTGCAATCCTGGCTGGGGCAGCTCGTGTGTCTTTGGATGGAGATGGAAATTTTGGGGATGCTGATGCCGTGGCAGGATCATTTCCAATGATGCGGCGAGCACCATCCTTCTGATATGGGAACATCCAAAGATGTTGGCCGTGATCTGCTCCCCCCTTGCACAAGGGTCCCAGCTGGGCACCTCTTCCACGTCCCCTGGGGAATCGTGTTCACCAAGGCTTGAGCCTTTGCGCTTCAGGAGCCCTGAAGTTACTTAATATTTAGTGGTATCTTAGGGATGTCGTGAAAACCTTAAAATGTCTTAAAACTGGTGGAAATGGGCTTTGTTTTGTGTGAAAATGCTGGAGGGAGCAGGAGCTTGTCTACCCACCAAGTGAACATTACACAAACCCACACCTGTATTTGCTGCAAAGGAGACAATCAGATCCTCCACCAGAAGCATAAACTACTACGGAAAGAATAAAATCCATGTCCAAGCAAAGACTGCAAAGGAAAGGTGAAAATAATTTAATCACTGTCACAGATTTCTCGTTTTAATAGAGAGGAGAAGCTGAAAACAAACAAAAATGATTGTTAGCAGTGATTGGCTTCAGGTCTCTGACGGGTGCCCTGGGGGTAGGGGGGGTGGGATGAGGGAAGCAGGGAGTTTTGGACAGCATGGTCGAGGGTTGAGGCTCCTGCTCCAAAGGTTACGGCAACTCTGAGTCTACAGGGTGCTGGCCTGGCATTTGGTAGATATCAGTCTTTCAGTCAAGCAGAATGATGAGGTAATCAAATGAAAAGAGAAAAAAGTCACTAAATATTTATCATGCATGAAGCCACCTTCAACCTGTCAAGAGAAATAATTGCAAAATGATGCAGTAACACCCGACTTGCTGAGATCTGTGTCAGCTCTGACTGGGGAGTAAATAATACACTGAATTTAATGGTCGAAGTTACTTGAATTCAAATGTTATTTTAATGAAATAAGTCAGCTGTCAGAAGTGCCAAAACATGCCATTATCACACAATCATACTCGAGTGAGGGCTGAGTGTACTTTGCCCACACAACTGATCTGTTTCCACATCCCAAATTAGCTGGGGCAATTCTCTATGAGAGAAGTCAGGCCTGATCTTCCAGATGGCGAAGCAGGATTACCCCTGGATGGCTTGAAAATAGGTGCTTCAAATGGAAAGAAGAAAGTTTTCAGAAGTGCCTACTTCTCTGCCCATATTTACGGACTACTCTTTAATCTCACTTTTATGCTGTTTTAGATATTCAGCCCCAGAGGTTGCAAGTCTGAAAACTCCTGATGGATGGAGATGTTTGAAAGCATTAATCCACTTACAGGTAAGCAAAGGTAGAGTTTGTTTTCAAGCAAAGAGGTTAAGGGACGTGTGCCGGTTTTGGCTGGGATAGAGTTAATTTTCTTCCTAGTAGCTAGGATGGGGCTATGGTTTGGATTTGTGCTGGAAACAGTGGATGTTCCGTCACTGCTGAGCAGTGCTGACACAGAGTCAAGGCCTTTTCTGCTCCTCACCCCACCCACCAGCGAGGAGGCTGGGGGTGCACAAGGAGTTGGGAGGGGACACGGCTGGGACAGCTGACCCCAACTGACCAAAGGGATATCCCATACCATACAACGTCGTGTTCAGCATATAGAGCTGGGGGAAGAAGAAGGAAGGGGGGACATTTGGAGTGATGGCGTTTGTCTTCCCAAGTCACTGTTCTGCGTGAGGAGCCCTGCTTTCCTGGAGATGGCTGAACACCTGCCTGCCGATGGGAAGCGGTGGATGAATTCCTGGTTTTGCTTTGCTTGTGTGCGCGGCTTTTGCTTTCCCTATTAAACTGTCTTTATCTCAACCCACCAGTTTTCTCACTTTTACCCTTCTGATTCTCTCCCCCATCCCACTGGGGGGGAGCGAGCGAGCGGCTGGGTGGGACTTAGTTATCGGCTGGGGTTAAACCACGACAGGATGTCATGTAAAGTTATCAGTGTGAGATTTTATTACTGTAATGACAAATTAATATTGTTTTTATCATTGTTTGAAAAAGAAGTAAAAAAAAAACATTCCAGAAATGAAGAAATAAAAATGTTAACAGCTTAGACTCTCTAACAGGTTAGATTTTATACTTCCTTACAAGAATCTGTTCATATTAATTTCAGTTTCCCAGGACAACATTCTCAGACAGCGTCAGTAAGGATATCTCCATGAGCGTTGGTGAGATAATGTAGTTTTTGCTCAGTGGACTTTCTGAGAGAATAAAAATCTTGGAGTTCACAGATACATCGATACAGTCTGTTCCCCCATAACATCTGCAGAGAACGGTAGGGCAAAACCAGCTAATGTCTGTGCTAACCAGTACAGGTTAATCTAGTCCTCTGTTTCCTTTGGGGAAAATGTATTTGCTGAAGAAAATTTCATTGTAAACCTGCTTTATTCTAAAATATTGCATCAGCCTGCCTATCTGTTCATCATTCTAGTCATCAACTCATCTATTTCCCATTCCAGAATTAGTTTAGAGCCAAATAATGGGAATTACCCATTAATTTACTCCTCTTGTCATGTGCGCAGCACCAGGAGAAGTCCATATCCTCTGCATCAAACCATAGCTAAAGCATAAAGAATCCAGTTTTCTTCTCTGAAAGCAGAAGTAATGATGGGCAAGTGCGAGAAGGGAGAAAGGGCAGGCAGTGAAAAAATCCTCAGTAGTGTGACTCCTTTCACTGCCATTTTCTAGAAAGATCCAGCTGGGAGGTTTATGAGCGGCGAGCTGGCGTTTCTCTGTGGTGGAGCCCGTCCATCGCAGCAGAGCCGGAGCCAAGTGCAGCTCATTAGAGCTGGCAACGGGCATCGTGCGGAGGAGTGACGGCCCCGCGCTGGGGGGGCGGCCGGGGAATTGGCGTTTGGGTGCTTGAGAAGAAGGTATGGGGGTCAGTTATCACCGGTTGGTGGTGGTTGGAGGTACCGCCTTTGGAAAGTTGGAAAAAAATTGTCTGGTGCAAAATTCCCAGCAGACTTGCAAGTCCTTTATGAATGGTGAAAGTCTGGGCGGGATAAATGGAGATGCTGTGAAAAGGTGTAGCTGCAAAGAAGTTGGAAAGATTTTTGTGATGGTAAAACCATTCACTTTGACTAGGGAACGTTATTAAATAGAAGTGAAGTGCTTGCACACGATGGCCTCCCTGAGCTGGCAAAAGGTACCTGGGTTGTTTCAGGGAACGGTGTTAGCACCCATTGCGCGGAGCAGATGAGAGGGTGCTGCGGGGCGTGCGGCAGCCCCAGGCTCGGGGATGTTTGCAGCAGCATTCGCCCGCTCAGGAGGACCGCGGGGGAGAGAAGCAAGAAGTGGGAGGGAGGGAAGCGCAGAGTTGCAGCTGGATTGAATTGCTATTGAACAACTGAATCGTTACCTGTAACGGAGCCATCGTTTGGAGGTCGTGGAAGTGTGTGTGATCCGGATGCGGGTAAAGGCAGGTGAGCGGTGAAACAGCTGCCTGGCTGAGAACGGACGCCAGTGGGGAGCTCCTGCGGACCAAACCTGGGGAGGTCTTTCAGTCCTACTGTGGTTTCTCCACCCGTGGAGGTATTCACAAGCCACCTGGACATGGTCCTGGGCAGCCCGGTCTGGGTGGCTCTGCATGAGCAGAGGGGTGGGCAAGGGGACCTCCAGGGCTCCCTTCCAGCCCCAGCCCTTCGGTGAGTCTGGGAAAAGGCACTGCCTTTAAGAACTCACATTTTGGACTTGTCTACCTTTACATGCCAAAATGTCACACTTCAAAACAGCCTTTGGTATCTTCCTTTTTTTTGGCTTCAAATTCTTCAGGTCACTCTCTGTGAATTATTAAAATATGTGCTAAAATGTGCAAAGCTCTGGCTAATTATGATGTACTGATTAATTTCAGTAGACAAGTGTGGCAGTTCTGGTGAATATTAATATTTTTTAGGCTGGGAGCTGCTGGCAAGAGGAACAAGTTTTCTGCATGGGTAGCAAGTGTGGCAGAGCACTACGGGGATCAACATCTCCTTGACTTTGCCCGGCAATGATTTCAAGTCTTGTTTGCAGCATTGACTTCCCCCTTACAAAACGTAAGCGGTGAACAACTACAAATGAGCGATGAATGTTTCTTATTAATTAGAATCACCCTAAAATCACTGCCACCGCTGGAAGAAAGGAAGAATGATTCATTGTCATGTTTCTATTTGACATCACCCACCGTAAAGTATTAGGAAAAACATGATACTTATTGAAAGGTAAGCAATGAGATTTACAATTAAATGACTTTCTGGGAGAACAGCAGATTTATATGGTAATATGGAACTTATCGCAGATGCAGCACCCTCACAAATTTGTACACGTAGGCTGCTCTGTTTGCTAAAAGCTCAGTCTGCAGCTTCAGTGGATGTAACTAGCGGCAGGAGAAGAATATTTCGTCCTCCCCTTTGGTCATGTTTTCCTCCTCGGCCGGCCAGTGCTGTCAGAGCTCATAAAAAGCTGTGAATTTGCATGCATCAGCGTGACCATCAGTCAGAGCCACTGCCCCCTCCGTGGCCGAGTGCCGTGTAATATTGTGGCTTTAATCAAATGCAGCGACGTTAACACGGAAAGTCTTTTTTGCAAGTGACAACTCAATTATGAGTGAAAAGGAACTATCCTATTGAACTAAATTGAGGGGGCTACGAGAAACGTTTTTAACTTCAAGGTTTTTGAGACTCGTGATGTGGAGGCAAAACCTCGAGACCTGTACTCACAGGAACGTATTAAGGCGTGCTTCCCAAAAAAGTCATATCTAACAGGAGAGTAGTGTCAGGGCTTGCATCAGTTTTGTATTTTGAAGAGATGTAGGTAAACTTTTTTTTTTTTACTTTATTTGAGTGCTATCACATGTAGGAAGTACAGAAGACATTACTTTCCCCCACGTCTTCCCAGTGCTGAGGTTTCTGGGTGAGGGTCTCAGGGCGTGCAATGCACCGCGTGTGTTTGCAGGTGCCTGAGAACATGAGAGCAAAGCTCCTGTGATGTTCTCAGGCGTCTCCTGCTCCGCTGGGGTGGCCTGGAGGTTAGAGGAGGATGGTTGATAGGCTATGGCTCATCTG
>NW_009207200.1:1075-1755 GCF_000690835.1 Fulmarus glacialis | reverse complement strand
TTCCTGCTAAAAAGCAATTAAGTTTATATTTTTGTGAGGTATCTATATTTTTTTCAATTATTCAAAATAAGTAAGCGTGCATGGTTGGGTCAATTTAACCAGAACAGTGTGCGGTAGTTGGATAAAGGAAACATAGGTGTTAATAAGAAAAAAAAACAATTTTCTTTTTCTATACATTGCTGCTTTTTCCCAAGGAAAGAGCTCTGGGATGCCCTTTGGTGCTGTTGAACGCTCTGTGGAGGAGGTGAGCTCAGCAGCATTGGCAGCCCTGAAGCTACATTTGGCTGCTTGGGTCTGTCTGGGTGCTCCGGCTCATGCCAACTTTTGCAGGAAAACCTCCAGTGAAAGTAACTCTCCCAGGATTGCAGGCAATGATTAAGATGTTGGAAGCTACCGGGCTGTGCGATCTTTGTAAGGAGTCTGACTGGAAAGAAGAAGAATAAAGAGGAGTGTAATGCAGCGGGAGATGGTGTTTCGGTTTGTGGGATGGTTTCTTGGAAGCCTCTTTCCCAGCTCAGCACAGGAGAAATAAAACTGAGATTTCACTGCTGAGAATAAATGGCAGAAAAAAAAATAAACAAGCTAAAACTTTGCTTTTTTCTTTTTGGGAAGGTGGTGTTTGGGGAGTCCCTGTGACTAAGGTTTATGGCAGAGGAGAAGAGTGAAGGAATAGCTTGAGG
>NW_009207200.1:0-1065 GCF_000690835.1 Fulmarus glacialis | reverse complement strand
AGAGAAATGGGGATGTGGAAGTGGTGCCTGGGTGAGCTGGAGGAGCTTGCTCGGTGCCGAACCACACAGAGGGGAAATAACCATTAGTCTATCCAGCGTCTGCCATCAATCTTGACCTGTGAATAGGATAGCATGTCTGCCAATGGCATTACCTTCTGCCTGTCGCCTTCTGCAGCATTTATGCCACAAATTATACTCTCTGCTAAGCAAAACAGGGTAGTTCGGTTCTAAGGGGACTTTGCCATTTGCTTCACGTGGCTTCGTACACCCTTGAGATTTGCTTTTCACTTTTCTCTCATGTGGCTTATATGTGGAACCACGAACTAGGCTTAAACGTGACCTCTGTGTGCCAGGGAAACCTGGAGCATTCACATTGCTTTTAAAGCCTTTGGGAAAAGACAGGAAAAGATTTAATAATCTCCCCAATAACCTCCAGCCCCGAACAGCTGGTTGCTGGTTTTCTATTCTTGGAGGTCTGGCAACACAAGCATAGAGGAGATGATTAACAGTAGTGTTCAACCTGTATTTTCTTGACAAGAAACAATCAAAACTCCATTTGGAGGAGTTTTTTTGTCTGAAGATCGCTGAAAAACCTATTGTAATTTGCTGAAGGTCTTTCGAAATTCAAGATGATGTTTGACAATAGAGCTTGTATCTGTGACTAATCCCGACTTCTTGAACTCCAAAGGATTTTGTCTGTGCCAAAATTATCCTGGACATTTTAATACAGTTACGTGTATGTCAGGTAAATGCTCCTGGCATTATTTTGAAGCAGTCATATTTAAGACAATATTTCTGTCGTCTGTGTAATGCAGCAGAAAGGTGTGCAATAGAAAAAGACAGAAAAGACCTTACCTGAACCTGCAGCTTCCTACTCGAATACCCTTTAATTACATAAAACCACATGAGTGAGGCTTGGTCAGGTGGAATCACTGTCCTTTTCTCAAAATGTTGGTATAGGTTGGTGTAGCCCTATGGAAGTCAGTAGAATCGTGCAAAAGCAGCTGGCAGTCAGCCCAGCATAGTGTTTGAAGCATCTGTTTTAATAGCTGACTGCCACAGTCT
>NW_009207199.1:55658-73920 GCF_000690835.1 Fulmarus glacialis | reverse complement strand
ACTGAGCCCTGGGGAACACTGCTAGTGACTGTCCCTGTCCATTGGAAGACATGGTGGAGGGTCAATAGATATGTGGTGGCTGCCTTCAGGCAGCAGCTGGATGGACCCTGGTTGGGGTGTGGAAGGACAAGGAGGGATGACACAACAAAGCAAAGTGTCGCTGCCACAGACAGGCACTAGCTATAGAACCAGTACAAGGAAATGTGTTTTAGGCAAAACATAATCAACCTAGATATGGATCCTGATGCCACAAGACAGTGCTGAAGCCAAGAGCTTAACAGGACTTTTATAAGGAGGAGACAGTTATGCGTATAATGAGAATAGCCCATGGTTAAAGGAGTCAGGAAATCTTTCTCCCTTGCTGTTTCTCCTTTTTCAGATGAGCGCCACGACCCCTTTATCCCTGAGGGCTTGAATCAACTGTGAACTGTCCCAGTTAGGGAAAAACCTCCCTTTCAGGGCAGGTTATTACATAGTGGATTGCTGTGGGTTTTCTGGTGCCTTTCTC
Source organism: Fulmarus glacialis (assembly GCF_000690835.1). NCBI lineage: Eukaryota > Metazoa > Chordata > Aves > Procellariiformes > Procellariidae > Fulmarus > Fulmarus glacialis. The sequence continues at coordinate 73,412 of NW_009207199.1, read as the reverse complement.
TGAAGCATCTTGTGGTGGCTAAAAGAGAGGAGCTGACCATGGGCAAAAATGCCTGGGTCTCCTCTTAGTTTCCAAAACCTGTCGGAGGCCCCAGGTCTCGCTGGGAAAGGTGTCGGAAGTGGTGCCGTGGGAAGGAAGAGCAGCGGCGAGGAAGGGCAGGGGCAGAGAGGGATAGCATGTGTGCGGGTTCGCTTGTAATTAGGAAATTTGAACTTCAAAAGAAGTTAATTAGTAATGAAACTTGTGACTGAATGATGCAGATTGTGAAGACCGGCTTTGTCAGCAGCTGAAATTAATTACAGGCTCAGGCACAGGGAAAAGGAGGGGGTGAAGGATGCGGGGAGGGGGAGGCATCACCGAAAGAAAGATGATAAACCTGGCTGCAGGCTGTTGCCGTGGTGACAGGAGGCAGTCGCCGTGGTTGACAGCCGTGACACATTGAAGGCAGCAGGTACTTCTAATTACCCCCTCCACCGACCCAAGCAGGCAGCAACCCCTCCCGACACGGGGCAGGAGATGCTTCGGTTTTCTCCTAGCACTTTCTTCCTCTCCGCTGGAGGTTGGATGTGCCTTTTCAGGGTCCCCGCCTGCTCTGAAAGGAAAACCGTGGGGCGGCAGTTTTTCCTAATGTCGCTTTAATAGCCCGGGAGCCGCCAGCGATTCAGCAGCATCCTCGGGAAGCCTGGACAACGCTGGCAAACTTTCAGAGAGCTGGTATCCAAAAAGCAGGGGAGGAGAAATCGAGTGCAGCCAGCCACAGCTTTTTGAGCAAGAAGATGAGGGTCTTGTGCATCTGGTCCAAATTGCAATGTTTTTGGGAGCGCTCACCGTGGCTGGCCAGGTCTTGTGCTTTGGGGTCTCGCCAGCTGCCCGAAGGCACCCTGCCATGGTCTGTGTGGTCGGGGAGGGGAGCACTGCAGGGGAAGCGGGAGGAGCAAAGGGAGTACGGGAGCATCCTGACCACCCACGCATTGCTGCTGCTGAAGCGTGTGCGCAAAAGTGTAGATCTGTATGAAGTAAACCCCTGACTTCGAGACCCTTTGCCTGAATTCCCTGAGTTTGGCTGCAGTCGGAGAGCACTCCCTGCCTCCAGGTCTCTTGTGTCGTATTTTCTGCACGTTTGCTAAAGAACAAAACTTTGCTTTTAAAAGAATTTTTGCCTTTCATTTTTTGCATATTAATTTTGTCTAGGGCTGATCTGAGCACTGGCTGTGTCCATACCTCTCCTGGCTGTCTTATGCCCAGGGAGAGGGACTTTTGCAGCCATTGGCCCAGCCCACACCAAAACTCTTTTGGCCCCTCGAAGAATGTCATTCAGCACTGATGCCTCCATCACAGCTTCACCGGTGCTGCCTTTCCAGTAGCTGTCAAAACACCTGCTGCAAAATGGAGAGGCTGAGAGAGCTGGGACTGCTCAGCCTGGAGAAGAGAAAGCTCAGGGGGATCTTATCCATGCATATAAATACCTGATGGGAGGAGTTAAGGAGACGGACTGCTCAGTGGTGCCCAGTGACAGGGCAAGAGACAATGGGCACAGCCTGAAACATGGGATATCCCATTTAAATGTAAGAAAATACTTTTTCACTGTGTAGCTAGTCAAACACTGGAGCAGGTTACCCAGAGAGGTTCTGGTGCCTCCATCCTTGGAGATATTCAAAACTCAACTGGATGCGACCCTGAGCAATCTGCTGTAGTTGATGCCACTTTGAGCAGGGGGGTTGGACAATGTGACCTCCAGAGCCCTCTTCCAACCTCAGCCATTCGGTGGTTCTATAATTCTGTGAAAGATGATGCTGAACAGATTTTGAAAACTCCAGAAGAGAATTGCAGTCTTACCTGAAAAGCCTGTGGGAGCTAATGGAAACCTCCCAATTGCTTTCCTGGACTTTGGATCAGATCATTAAAGAAACATGTAAGAGAGAGAAAGGTGGAAAGCTGAATTTGTGTTGTGTAGACCTCTGAGGGTAAACATTTTACTTGGTGTATTTCTCTGAGAAAAGGTTTTGAAGCTTACATCGAGGGTGAGCTCCATGTGCATTACTTTGTACAGCACTTGGGATTAACTTAGTGAGGGATAGCGATAACACGTTCTTGAAATCACCTCATAGCATGATTGACACAGTAGAGCTGGTGCCCTGCTCTTGTCTGATTTTGCAATTGAAGGTAGCTCATCGAAAACCAGGTGGGGGAGAAGAGAAAGAATTAATAATCTTCTAGATCAGATTGTGCGGGTTAGTCATGAATCACTGTCAGAGAATGAGCACGGAAGAGTTGCTCAGAATGAACCAGATGTTGAGTGTCTTTCAGAAGTGACTAGAGATACAGGCTGCCGTTTTGGATTCAGTTGTGCAAGGACTGAAAATGGATGCACTCAGTGGGTTGTATTTCAAATGGATAATTCCTTGGCTCTGTTATTTTAAATTAAAAAAAAATGGAAACTAGCAGATATGTTTATGTGAGGTGTGTTAAAATACCCAAGAAGGATGGTTCTGCCAGAGGTTGGAGGTCCATTCTCATTAGATCTACATCACTGCTTTGCAGTGCGACCGCTGGAAAGATATCACAGAAACGTGCCCACTTTTAGAGCTAAAATACTGTAAATGAGTTCTTGGATAAGCGTGTATCAGGTCTTAAGACTCCTTCAGGAGGAGAGGGATGGTGAAGAGGAGGCAGGTAGAGGGTGTTGAAAGCACAGAGAAGGTCACAAAAATACACCATTTTCATCCTCTTCTGTAATATATAAATGAAGTGAAGTTCACTTGATGAAATTAAAAGGCAACAAATTAAAAATAAATAGGAGGAAAAAATTTTTAATGTAAAGTATAATCAGCCAATGTAGCTTACGGCTGCTGACTTTTATCGAAGCAGATATTTCAGTAGGATTATCAACAAAGGATTCAAATGAATAAGCAAAGCATCTGCAGGGACACCAATATAGCTGAGAAAACAATTATAAGGGCTATCAATCCTCATGCTTTAGGGCATAAACAGATCACCAGCTGGGGTCAGAAACGCAATTTCCCCCCATGGTTACTGAATAACTTAATTAGGCACATAGTGGAGTTTTATCCAGCATGGGTCACTGCTGGAAGCAGAATAACAGATTAGATGGACCATTGACCTGTTCCAATATGGCAACTCTTTACCTCCAAGTTCCTCTCAGAAGGGAAGAGGGAGACTTCTAGCCTTGTGATGTACCCCCTTCCCAGAAGGGCAGTAATCACTAGGCTCACATAGAGATCCAGCTGTCCATTTTGATTTAGATCCCTAGATCACAGAGAATCTCTGGTACATTTGAGAATAGGCCACCACGGAAAGTCTCTTCCATGTATTTGGAAGATTCAGTAAACCAATGAGGGAAGGCACTCAGCAAACCAACAGGAGAGGAGTGAGCATGTATTTAACTATGGCAATGGTTTGACTTGCATAAATACCTTCGGCCTTTGTGCTACCTTTACCTTCCCCTTTTGAAAAGAGTGGAGTAGTGAGGAACTGAGGAGGAAAAACCTAAGAATGCAATAAATCAGCCTGCCAGCAGTTGTTATTTCCCTTAATCTTCCTATTTTGTCACCCCAAGCCTAGAGCAAGCTTATCTCAGCCATGATGCTTTTACAGAAGTTTTCCTTGACTCTTTTCCACCTGGTTTGAGTGTGTCAGCATGATGGTGATTTTGTTAAACTGCGTTACCCTGGGGATGTACCAGCCGTGTGAGGATATGGACTGCCTTTCTGACAGGTGTAAAATCTTGCAGGTAAGCAGACTTCCTTCTTGTTGTGATGGTGCCTCAGTCCAAGTCACAAATTTTCACGCATGCTTTCCTTCAGCATGTGGGCAACACCTTCCCAGACAGCTTGGCAAGAATGTCCCTGGCAGTAAGCTATTCTGTTGTAAAATGGCAAGAGCTTGCTTTGAGGAGCGGAATGGGGCAAGAGAGATAATGAATGAAGTCTACTGTGACCATGCAATACGGAACAGTTGCTAACCTTCCTGATCCTGTGCACAAGCAGGGGTTTCCTGATATAGACAGCTACAAGACACATAGCTCAGAGGTAAGCCAGGGGGAAATAACTAAGGTTACAGCATCTAGGCAGGAGAGAATAGCAGCCCCGAACGTGTTTGCTACTCTGTTGAGGAGCAAGGGTACTACTGAGTCCACAGGTAATGTGGCATTCAGGATGCCCAAAGGGAGAAAAACAAAAGGTATGCCAAGAAGGGTCATGGGTACATCCAGCCTATGAATGCACTACTTGTGCTTGCTGCTTCCCCAAAGAGAAGGTGCCAGCAAAGGTTGCTGAGGCTGCGACATTCAGATATCTGAAGCCTCCACCTGTGTTTTGTACGTGCTGTGCAAGCTGTGCGTGAAGTTGCACTATGTCCTCAGCTGAGCCATTTGCAGCGGAGTCATGAGGAATCCCTCCTGGGAGACCTTGGAAAGATGGTGTTTCCCTGGCCAGGTTTGGACCTGCTGGTGCTGAGCCAACACCTCCTTTCAAGTCCATGTAAGGAGTCTCTGAGTCTGCATCAATTACTTCACCCCTGGAGAAAAAAACCCTATAAAAGCCCCTTGCTTACTTGAGCAGCAGGAAGAGCTGTAATGTCAGGGCTGCATGGAAGAACCTTTTCCAGCCCTGCCTCTAACTCATTTTCAGAAGTACTGAGATTTTTATTTATCTCACATTCTGCATTTTAAAGTCCAAGGCTGAGGATGCTTATCAAGCGTGCTCTTGGGTTTCTGTTTGGCAGGTATTTGATGATTTCATCTTCATCTTCTTTGCCATGGAAATGGTCTTAAAGATGGTGGCCCTGGGGATCTTTGGCAAGAAGTGTTACCTTGGAGATACCTGGAACCGCCTGGATTTCTTCATTGTTATGGCTGGGTAGGTCGACAGTTTCTGGGTTTATTTGTTCCGTGTTTGCTAGAGTCTTGCTTGGAACAGAAATGGTGTAACTGTGGGGAAAGTTTCCACTCTGGTGCTACTCCAGTACATCTGCCGAACTGGAATCAGATATGCTGGGGTTAGCAGCCTATGGAAGAAACAGTAGACAAGGTAGCTTAGCTTCCCAGCTGATGTGCAGCCATCTATCTCTCACAACTTCAGTAGAGGGTGTTAATTTGTACTAGCTGAAGAGCTAGCCCAGAAACTTTTTGTTTTTAAAATGTCTGAGTGGAAGAGGTGTAACCTTTACCAGAACCAAGCTAGCTTCTCTGTTTCCAGTAGCAGTGTTTCAAAGGTAGGAATGTCATTTTTGTTACTCTGGGCTTTTTGTCTTTGTATTGCACTGGCCTTACCCATGGTACTATTGGGATGAGTTGACATTTGAGTGTTTTTTACAACAAAGTTGCTATGGTGAAGCTCTGATTTCCTCTCTGCATGTATGAAGTGGAAAGCCTACCAGGATTTGCCTATTGAATCACAGCAAAATGTTCATCTCTGATACTAGTGGGCATGTGCTTTTTTGGAATTTGTCCATTTTCAATTAGATTGCCTTGGTATAGTAAAAAAAAAAAAAGAAGGTCAGAAATAAATATATAATATTGCTGTTCTCACAGCAAACAAGTGAACATCTTTTCAAAGAGAAACCCCCACTTTCCTCTTCCTCCCAACAAGAAATTACCCGACATTTGCTGTCGCCTGGAAGTGCATATACTACTGACTGAGCCAGCAGTGAGTTCGAGCTCACTTTGCAGAGTTTTCCCCTGCGGTGTGGAGCAGCACTGTCTTTATATTTGCTTTTGACACAGTTCTACTACAGCAAGACTTGAAAGTCATTCCCTCTGGAGGGGCGTATAATTGTTTGCTTCTGGGGGGAGCAGGGATTTTCAAACTCAGTTGAGTTGTAAAAGTTTGAAGGCTGATTCTCGGCCAACTTGTGCATGAAAGGAGGACAGGCAGATGAAAGCTGTAGCTTTTTCTGAATTAGAGCAACATGTGTGAGATGGGAAGACCTTTCTTGTGGCTGAGCCTGCTGTGGTTAGCATCTGATTTAAAATAGCCTGACGTGGGGACTGCAAGTTCATCAGAAAAGGCTAAGTTAAAGCACCTGACACATGGTGGTGAGGAAAGACAGATCATTGTATGTTCTAGCCTGAGCTCCTGGTGGCAAAATTGCTGGTGACTGGATGCAGGGAAAGCGAGACCCTAGCACAGCAGCCTTTGAGATGGAAAGGGAAGAACTGGTGTGTTTGAAAGGGGGACCTTGGAGCCCACAGTGCTCCTCCATGTGGGTGATGTGCTGCGGTATGCTGGGAGGAAAGCTCTGCTCCAGGTGGGCACAGGATCGCTGGCGTATGGGGTAAAAGGCTTGGGAACTGGGGGTCTCGCTCTGCCTGGTGTCCCTGCAAGCATGGTATGTGAGTGGTGCTATCTGGAGAGATGAAGAAATCAGTGGGGCAATGCTAAATGAAAGAGGGTGAGCACAAGTGCTTACTCCATGCAGGAAACAAGTGAAATCCATGCTACCTAGATGAGAAGGGAGTAAACCCCATTTACATGTTTCCCTCTGTTGCCATTGCTGGCAGAAATTTGAGGATAGAGAGAGTCTTTTGTGCATCTGGTAACAGTAGTAGGGAAAAAGATCATATCTGAACTCCTTTCAATGCCAAGAAGACTTAGAATCAACTCCTCAGATATGAAATAATCAGTGTGGAGGATTTTTCATTTCAGGTCCAAGTCCAAAACGGAAAGAAGTTTGTTTCCTGATTTCTATACAATTGTCCTCATGAGGTGTCAGGCTGAAATGATAGTAATCTCATTAGAATATGTGATCTCAAAAGACTTCTGCTAAAGAAAGATTTTTCCATTTAGTTATAGAGATCTAATGACTATATAATGTATTTCGAGTTATAAAAGCTTGTGGTTATTAATTCATTATTCGTTGAAATTCATTAAAATTGTCTGCACTGTTTAAATCAAATCCAAGGCTCAAACTTGCCCTTACATACAGACTGTAGACTTTTATATAACCTCAGATTTAAGCCACAAACGTTATCCTGATTGGTCCCACACCTGGATCATGGCTTCAGCTTACTCTGGGTCCAGATGCTGCCTTAGCCTTCTGACTAAGAGAAGACATCCTGCATTAGGTCTTGCATGTTTTTCTCCATGCTGGTGATTTAGATCCTGATCAGAGGCTAATCAGTTTTCTCTAAGGGCCTTCTCCTTTTCGTGGTCTTGGACTCTCATTGCCTGCAAGGGAGGTCATAAATTTGGCTCTCAAGAAAACGTCCATGATGTTAGGAAGTAATGCACTGCCTAGAAGATGTGCAGCTTCTCTCAATTTCAAGAATAAGGACTGTGCTTCCCAGCCCCTTCTCTTCCCTTTTCCCTTTCCAAATAAACAGCAACAAGGCAGCAAAGGTTGGAAGAGCAAACTGTAGCATGGAAAAGCAAAGTGCAGGCAAGGGACTGTTCTGTCAGGCGTTCCTGGGCAGCTGAGATACCTCCATCTGGCTAGCTGCATGACAGCATGTTTTATCAAAGACATAACAATTATTTGCTGCTATTGCCCCGAACGGTGTTTTGGTTACATAAACCATGTATTCAGGCATTCATTTGTAGTTTTCTCCTCACTTCCTTGGAAAGCCAGAAGCTATAGTTTTAGTTAGCTGAATTCCCTTGTGTGCCCCTGCCCTGCTTGCCCCTGCTCCCCACACAACCCAGCAGCTCAAGGAGGAAGACTCCATTGTCACTAAAAATGTTCAGTTTCCATGGCAATAGTAGCTGACATCACCAGAAGTTTCTCCCCTCTCGCACAATCCCTCCCCCAACCACCTTCAACACGTTTTTTTCAGAAAGGATTAGAAAAAAAACCCCAAACAACAGTCCTAAGTCAACGCTCTCCTTCATTGTTCCCCTCGGAGCTCCTAAAACCAAGCGAGGTAATTTGGGCTGAAGAATGCTGATGCCCTTGTGCGCACAAGCAACCAGGGCTGCAAATTCAGCTTGCCGATGCTCCAGTTCCCAACTGCTCACTGACAACAGGAGGTTGCAGGTTCCCCGACGTTTCAGGCAGACTGTGCTTGTCACCAGCTGTCCTGGTGGGAGTCCCTCTTCCCCTGTGTTTGTGATTAGGTCTTGTCAGTCGCCATTTGTTTCCCACAGTGATGGGTGCATTTGGACAGCTTGATCTGAGGCAAGTCCAAAGGGCAACTTCCTAAAGTTGAGAGCCCACTAAGTTTTGAAAGTACAAATAATGAGAACGCTAATCATGTTGGAAATGCAGGGCAGCGTCTCTACACGCATGAATTTAGGACAAAAGCCACTTATTTCTGGGCTCGCGCTTATCAGCTTTTCAAGTCAGGCAGTCCTCTAGCAAAAAAAGCGTGAGCAATTTCTCCTGCTCGCTCTACTCTGTGAAGCAGTTGTGTTCACGTGCGGTTAGAGATGATGCCACTGTCCCTCTGGGAAGGAAGATGTCCCTTCGCATGACTCTGTCCTGAGGGTTCCTGTGCAAGGAGTGAGTTCATGCAACCTGCCTGGCCTTGGTGGCGTTAATTCCACTGAAGGTGTGTTTGTTCTGCCTCTCTTGAGCCAAGTGCTGTAATTAGCGATCTGTGGTGGGAATTATGTCTGTCTCTGCCCTCTTCTGTGGCATCCCCATGACATGTTCTGGTATGCAATTTACTTGTGTAAATAGGTAGGTAGGTTAAAGGGGAGAGGGTTTTACTATGTGGCCAGGGGATGATTGTGATGACAAGTGTGTGCCCAGAATATGTCCAAAACCTTTCCTTAATTACTTACTGCTTGGAGTCCAATGGCTGAGGAGGGGCTGGTGTATTTTTCAGAGAATGCCCCGTCTTTGCCTCTGTCCATTATCACACTGGAGCTTGCCACGTGTATCTTATAAGCTGTGGTCAAATCCCATCCTAACCTTGTCTTTGATGAGAGGAATGGCATGACTTTGTATATTTTGGCATTTTAGGATGCACTTGCAGTGTTTTTTAACAGCTTTTAAAAGTGGTGGACATCAGAACAAGACACAGTACTATGCATAGCCACTTCAGTGCCTTCAGTGGTAAAAGAGTCTCTCTATTCCAGACTGAAATTTCCCTGTTCCTACAGCCAAGGATTGCAGTAGCCCATCTAATCAATCACTGCATCTCCCTATCAATTCATTCAGCTGCTTTCTCCATTTGCTCCAGCTTTGGTTGGTTGGGGTTTTTTCCCTCTCAGTCTCCCCTTCTGAAGAGAGAAAATCCCTTCCTATTAGTAGGAACAGCAAACTTTGTTCCCAGATGTATGCTGTTACATTTGTTCATACTGGAATACGTATTATTTGCATTTCCAAAGCAGTTCATACTGTTCTGTATCGCTGACTTGTCCTTTTAATTTCTTTTTCTGTTCTTCCAAAAATATGCTTCAACTGCAAAATCCATCAGTGATTTTTTTTTTTTAATTTTCTGCCAGGTTGTGGTAAATAACTAAAGAACAGAGCGGCAAGAATTGTGCATTACAGAAGTACATCTGCTCATGGATGAGTCCCCATTTACTGTTGCATATGAGGTTTATTACTTAGCCAGTTTTTCTCTGGCTAATGTATGTCATGATGATTTCATATCATTCCAGCCATATCAACATAATTACTTGTGTGAACCAGACTTTTAATCTCATAAGAAATTATAGCACATTAGTTTGATGTCTATTTTTCCTTAAACCTGTGTTGATTATGGTTAATTTTATTATCCACCTTTAATCTGTAATCTATCAAAGCCGCATATTGGTGATTTCATTACTGTACTATGATCAGCAGCAGTCCAGTCAGCCTACTGAGATCACCGTGTTTCTAAAGAACTGGCACAATATCAGAATTTCTCTGACCCTTGGATGCTTTCCCGGGTTTCTGAGACTAATCAAAAATCAACAGTACTGGTCCAGATCTTTTCTGGCCATCTCTTTTAAAACTCTTGGATATAAATTGTCCAGGCCTGCTTATTTTAGAATATCCCTATTTTGATAGGCACAGCCTAAAATACTTGATCACAGCTGGAGCTGAAACTAGCTCATTATCATCTATGGTACACATATATCATCTGACCTTCCCCATAGAACTTTTTTTTTAATTGAAGTTTTCTGCTTTTTACACAGTTCGTGACAATTCTGTTTTCTTGTTCCAGTGATTAACTTGTACCATTTTATGTGCTCATTCAATTCTCTTACAAATTTTCTACAATTTTTATCTCCTAATTTATATTCATTGGTATCAAGTTCCCCTCTCTTGCTATTACATTGCTGCTTTTGCTTTCACTTATGTTGTACTATCTGTTTAGTCCGTTTGGCTTTCTTGTCTCTATTGAAGCTTCTTGGATACCTGATAAATATTTCTAAACATCACTTGACTGTCATCCACAGTTCATGAATTAAAGTCTTTATCCTGACCAGTTTGATGCATGGCTGTTTCTGTGTGTTTTCAACTTCATGAATATGGCCTCTCCAATCCACAAGTATATCTAGTACTGTTGATGACCTTACTTGATTTGTACATAACACATGTAATCAAGTAGTCTTAGCTTTAAGTTCTATGATAATAAAAAAAGAAAAAGCACTTAATAGACAGTCTTTGTATCTTCCATCCTTAAATGCAATTTTCTTTGGGTTGTGAGGCACATCACTGTAAATGCTGGGAAATTGGAAGGAGATTTATGTGTCCCCAACACATGTTGCCCAAATTCAACTCTTGCAGATGGATAAGGGGAGGGTTTTTCTCCTATGAGTTACAGACCAATACCAAGAGAGCTAGATAGCCTGTTTTCTAGTATGAGATCACATACCTGATCACATTCATAGGATCATAGGATAATTTGTGTTGGAAAGGACCTTGTGAGGTCTCCAGTCCAATCTTCTTCTTCAAAGGAGGGTCAACAACAAACTCAAGTTAGGTTGCTCAGAGTTGTCTAGTCAAGTCTTGAAAACCACCACAGATGGAGACTGCACCACTTCTCTGGGCCCCAGCCCCACTGCTGGTTTATCTCTGTAACAAGGCTGAACCTCCCTTCCCTGCTTAGATTTATGTCTATTGTGTCTTGTTCTCCTGCCATGCACCACTGTGAAGAGCCTGGCTTCATCCCCTTACTGACCTCCTTGTAGGTACCAAGGAGCTGCTGTTAGGTCCCTCCAAAATAATTTCCTCGCCAGGTTGAACAAGCCCCCATCCCTCAGCCTCTCCTCACAGGGCAAGTGCTCCAGCCCCCAAGCTTGGTGACCCTCCACTGAACTTGCTCCAGTTTATCAACATTTTTCTTGTATTGCGGGGCCCAAAACTGAATGTGCTATTCTAGATGTGGTCTACCAAGTGCAAAGTAAAGGGCTTAATCCCTTCTCTCATCCACTGGCTGCACTCCTGTTGGTGCAGCTTGGTGTGCCATCAGCCTTCCTCACATGGACCATGTGTTGCCTGCTGTCTCCCAGGACCCGCAGGTCCTTTTCAGCAAAGCCCCTACCCATCAGTCCTTAGGCAGCAGGTCGATCCAGCACAGGTGCAGGACCTTGCATTTGTTTGTTGAATTTCATGAAGCTCCTGTCAGCCCATTTCTCTAGCTCCTGTTGGTGCAGCTTGGTGTGCCATCAGCCTTCCTCACATGGACCATGTGTTGCCTGCTGTCTCCCAGGACCCGCAGGTCCTTTTCAGCAAAGCCCCTACCCATCAGTCCTTAGGCAGCAGGTCGATCCAGCACAGGTGCAGGACCTTGCATTTGTTTGTTGAATTTCATGAGGCTCCTGTCAGCCCATTTCTCTAGCCGGGAGGAATTCTGTACTTTATATGGCAGAAAATTAATCCGTAAGTATTCATTTCCAAATTGTCACTGATTCCGTACTAGAAAATTTTTAACAGTGTGCTACTCCCCTCCCTTTCTGTCCACTTCAGCCTCCCTAGCTAGGTTAAAATCATTTAATATTCCTTTCATGCAGATCTTCCCACCAAGGTTTGTTAATGCCATTTAGGCTGTTTGTGCTTATAAAATGAGCAATTCCTATTCTCTTTATTACTCAGGCCCCTGGCACTGGTGTATAGACGATACCGTTTTTCTCCTCTTTACATCTTTTAGTGCCTTGATTAGTTTTGTTCTTGATAGGGAGGCTCTGTAAGAATTAACTTTTTTCCTAATTTTATCACTTTCCCCTTTGGTCTTTCATTTAACAATCTCCTGACTGGTCGGTCTCTCTGTTCCCTAAAAACGAATTCTTCCTCTAAGGAAATACTGGTTAATATTTCTGCTTCTCCAGGGGTAGCCCAGCGCTCTGCAAGTCTCCTGCCCTATGTGGCTGGCCAAGCCACCAATTCATTACCACATTCCTCCATCATCTCCTTTGCCTGTTGGCCAGGATGGGCCAACAAGGAGCTCAGCTGAATATTTCTTGTCCATCTTCTTCAGAAATTATCTATAACCTGTGGCATATCATGATAAGAAAAACAATTAATTTCAAAATGCATCATCATGGGTAAATATTGTCCTGGAAGTTTGAAAACCTTCCTAAGTTTGCTTTTTTTATCTTGTTTCACTTACAGTATGGCAGCACAGCTGTCCCAATATCTTCTTTTCTTTTCCAAAGCATCCTTTCCTTTCTGAGTAGTCATGCAGCCTTTGGGAGAGGGTTTTCTGGCATCTTTGTACAGCTGGAAATCCCTTCCTAGGCATGTCTGATAGCCCCTTAGATTGAGCAGAACATTTCTTCTTGCTCCCTGTGCCTTTTGGCTAGCTGCTTCTTCAGGAGTGCTTTATGCAGCTTCCACACTGGGAGCCTGGAAAGTATTGCTCTCTATTAACTAGGATGATGATGATGATGATTATTATTATTATTTGTACCTTTTCTCTCTGATAGTTATCTACTGTCCTTGACTTCCGCTTCCCTTAATTCCTTAGATTTTGCGTCCTTTCTTCCATAAACCTGTAGTGATGCTGCTTCCCGAATCCATCCGTCCAAGCTCTTTTCAACCCTGTGCAGCATCAGTGCCGCGTACCTCTGAACACCGACTGTCTCCTTATGGGGAAGACACTGGGTTACACTTACGGCCCCAAGTTCATCCCTCTGCATTTCAGCCCAGGAAAGGGGGCTGGCAGCTCTCTGAAGGATGAGAGGTACCAGCCCCCCAGCCTCAAATGCCAACCTGTTCCCAGGAAACAAAATTGGCACCGCGCGGTGCCCTTCCATGCTGGGAACATGCTGCTTAGCCTAAAACACACCGGTTGGCCTTAATCTCGCAAGACAGGGAAGTGTGTTGCCAATCTTCTGCTTTCTCTTTGCTTTTAATTAACCATGGTCCTTCAGGGACCTGTGCAGAATTTGCATAGTTATGACTTTAAAATCTCAGACCATTAAATACTTATTAGCAGCAGTGTAAACAGCAGAATGCTCAGAAAATCCTAGTTAGCTAATCTTCGATGCCAAATGAAAGTTTCTATGAAAGTATGGCAAGTTAAAGAAAACAGTAACAAATACAGCAATTAGGTGTTTCAAGCAGTGATCAGATAAAGATGGAAACCAGCAAGCAGCAGGCTAAACAGCATCTTAACCAAAGGCAGAAATATCAGAAGCGCAGCCCTCCCTCCCAACACGCACTCACTTTTTCCTCCTTAATGATACTAATTATTTCATTTGCTTTCTCCTAGTAAAACTATCCATAGATGTGCAACATATTGAAATGAAAGCAGTCATCAAAACGAAATGAATCACACCAGAGAAGAATCAAAACAAGGAGGCAGTGGTACCCTGCGTGTGTTATGTGTAGTTCTCAATTATTGCCTCTGATTTTTTGCCTCCCTAAAAGCTAATTCCCTACCACATGAATCTTTAGCTTTATTTTAAAAAAAAAAAAAAAAAAAAGGCAACACCAGCAGGCTCGCAGGACCAAAATGCGTACACCCTTTTTTTTCTTTTTTCCCCCCTAAGCAATGAAATACAGAGCTCAGATCCTGTGTTCAGACTCCTGGTTTTCAAGAGTGAGGCCCCGTCGCTCGTCTTCAGTCATCTGAGCTTGGCGAGTCCCTCTGGCTTTCTTATCACAGTGTGAAAACCTGCTTATGTCTTTTCATATCATGTCTCCGAAACTATTAAGAAACACTGATGTTTTCTCTTAGTACACAGTTTGGAGAGAAATCTGAGTGTTCAGGGGTGTGAAATAATCACATTCCAGGCAGCAAGGGACCAGTCTCACAGGCTCTGGAAGCTTTCAGCAGCTTTTGCTTGCAGAGCAATTAAAAAAAAAAAAAAAAGGGTAAAAAAAAAAAAAGTTCTGTACTGGAGGGGGGGCACAGTTGCAAGTTATTTTTTTAAGAATACTAAGCATCGTAGTTCCGGAGCTGACTGTGTAATTAGTAATTGATCTATCACTCTCTGAAGAAATGTCTTACTTTTTACTAACAGAATTATAGCCTCTTTAATTTTTTTTAATTTTTTTTTTAACATAAAGGGGGAAAAAAGGATGTAATTTTTGCAGTACTTGTTTTACTAGCAAGGGATTTTTTTTTTCGTTACTTCTATCTTCCAGTTTTTATGTCAGCAGAGAGTTGTCTTTTTGCAGCGTGATGAGCTCTAACTTTAAAAGAGATAAGCAGGACTACTTAGCTGAGTATGCTGTGGTTTGCAGAGCAATTTAGAGGCCTACTGTGTAATGTCTGGCCACATCCCATATGATGTTATTCCATCCTTTCTACAGTAGGTGTTGAAAGGAGTTTGGCTCATCTATTGAGGGTGCATTTTGAAGCCTGGCCCTGGAGGCATCAAACTGTGCAAAATGTGTGCAAATGCCTGCACGGCTTGCTCTTTGAGTGTATATCAAGCGAGCTGATAGCAGGTTCAGTGCTGGGGGCTGCCTGGCAACCCTATGCCTCCTACATCACGGAGCAACCTATGTCCATATAGCAAAAGATCAGGTCCAAATAACCCGTCAGTTGGGAGCCAGAGCATCCGTGAAGACAATGTTTTTAAGGAGGAGTCCATAGGTGACTGCAGCCCTGATGTGGCTGGGGGGGCTGCATGTGCTTAGCACACCCCATGCGAGCTGGTGCCCCGTACTGTCCGAAACCCCTGCCCGTTCCCAATGCGGCGGTAAAGGTTGTGCCTTCTTGCAGCTGTGAGCAAGTGAAGGAAATGGGGGCATGGGCCACAACGCAACTCTCTGAGCAGGAAAAAGGAGACACCTAAAAAGAGCCTTTAATTTCTGCCATAGCCCCCGGGACCTTTGGGGGCAAGTAAGGATGTGGCTCTAGCTGTAGAGCAAATGGTCTGGCATGGTGCAGAAATCTTAAAAAATAGGTCCTGGGAGCCCTGCAGTCCGAGGGCTGGCAGTGCATGTTTGCATGCACTGTGTGTTTTTTCTCTCCGCTGGTACGTGTGCATCCTGTAGCTGCAGACTCGGGGTGGAAGCAGTAGCCCTCCTCTCTTACCTAGCATCTGGACAGGCCTTGTCAAAATCTCCTGGCTCCGCTTCTGATGTCTCCAGATGGGTTTGCAAGAGATTGGATTCATCGCTTACCGGTGCCTGCCTGCTTACAGTATGTAAGCCTCCTTGTGTACAAGCTGGGGCACGTCCAGCCTTAGCAAAGGCTGACAGGAGGTGCCTTGAATGCCACACGTGCCCCACGCTCTAGCTGTTCAGCTGTGTGCTCTTCCTCCTGCCTCCTTGCTGTTGCTCCAACGCTGATGGTCCCCACTATCCAGGCAGTTGTGGGCACCAGTAAGTGGATTTTGCTGCCTGCCCTCCCTTTTTTGCGCACCAGAGATTCAGCTAATCGAGCCCCTGGGGAAGCCCAGCCAGCCCCATTCTCCACGTCCCCTGCCCACTGCTACACCTCTGGCCACAGAGGGCCAGGACTGGGTGGATCTAGCAATGCGCATGCTTTTTAATTTCCTTTCATCAGAACGGCTGATTAATATAAGAGGGGAGATGCGGGACCATTGGAGTACGTTGCCCAGTGAGAGGACCGGCTTTGCTCTTTCTTTGCGTTGCAGCCACAGCCTTTGAAGCCAGAGCAGAGGCAGTGAGACCTTCCTCTCATCCTGGTGTGTACTACAGAGGTGGGAGGATTTAGGAATAAATCAGTCTCCCACCACCACCCCACAAACTGCAGGTGGGAGATTTGAGCTGTGGGATGGCTCACACATGGCTCACGTATCAGGGGGACACCTTGGTAAATGGAGAGAAGTCAGCTCCAACTTTTGGTGCCGATATCTGAATTAAAAATTCAGACAGGGAAGACTGGCAGACTTATATTTTCCCTGTGACTCCTATGTTCTGGATCTTCGAAGTGGTAGAATTTTGTGGAATTTGATGGCCAAATCAAGGAGCCGAGGACAGAAAGGCATATTCTCGTACACAGAAGACATTGGTTAAATCACATCTAGTCATGATATAGGTACACGTTAGGCTTAGACCCCTGACATAGCTGAGAAGCTGAAGCAATTTGGAACAGAGAGCAACCAAACAATCTTCTGTCTTGGTCACCCCAGGTGCTCGTAGATGCAAGGACTAAATAAAAGTCCACAGGCAGGAAAAGCTTCACTTTGCACAGGGACACACTGCAAGCCTGAAATTACAGCTAGGAAGTCACAGCGACAAAGTTTCTGACTTCAGTGCCAAACCCAAATTCATTTGACAAAGAAATATGAATTGATTAGACTGCAGGTAATTAGATTTCAATTGAAAGCCCGTATCAGAGAAGGGGAATTAGGGAGCTTTTGAATTTGGCAAAAACATTGGCTTAGTGTCATAAGAAAAAGACTGCCTTGGTATTTTTCATGAATGCTTCCAGAATACATTTTAAATATTATTTCTTGGCTGCTAATTTTCAGCAAATAGAAGTTCAGGAGCTAAGATTAGGAAAGTTAATAAGTATTTAATAAAAGTAATAAGGATATGTAAATATGAAGAGGTAAATTGTAGTGTTTGAACTGTTTTAATCATGGATTTCATCGAACGTAATTGCGAGGAAGCTGCTAGCCAGGCATTGTATAAGTACATGATCTTTGGTTACACGTACAGCAAGATAAAGTCTGAATTTTCTGGACTCCTTACATGATTTTCGTATTCTTGCTATGTCTATTTTAGATAGTCTTAGTTTTTATTCCTCCATCCTGATGGTCAATCTGCTCTCCCATGCCTGGCACAGAGCCATGCTGGCTGTGCATTTCTGCTGTTGGGCAATGAGCATCGCTCTTCTGTCCCGAGTTTCATTGCTGCTGGAGAAATGGAGAGTGCCAAGACAGATCCAAGCTCACTCTCGAGCTCAAAGGTGCAGAGGAGCAAAAGAAGTGCCAAGCTGTAGCGGATCAAGCTATTCTGCTGTTGTTGAGACCTCATGAGCAGTGAAGGTTTGCGATGCTGGTGGTTTGCGTGCCCCCTTGTCCCTGTGTGCTCGCTGTCGGCTCCAGTGGCTTGGCATGGGGTGGAGGTACAGCAGACCAGGCGCTTTCTGGACAGCGTCAATGCGCTAACGAATTGCTCACTTGTTCCCCACGCTAGCTTGGTCTCGTCTCTGTTAAACTTAAGGTCTCTTGTGTGTTCAGCTGAGCAGATTTACCTGGGCATAGGCTAATGTTTATCAGCAAGGCAGAGACGCTGTCGGCTCCAGTGGCTTGGCATGGGGTGGAGGTACAGCAGACCAGGCGCTTTCTGGACAGCGTCAATGCGCTAACGAATTGCTCACTTGTTCCCCACGCTAGCTTGGTCTCGTCTCTGTTAAACTTAAGGTCTCTTGTGTGTTCAGCTGAGCAGATTTACCTGGGCATAGGCTAATGTTTATCAGCAAGGCAGAGACTA
>NW_009207199.1:12500-55642 GCF_000690835.1 Fulmarus glacialis | reverse complement strand
GAAAGAGACAAAAGGAATAAAGAGGAAGATGGAAGAGGAAAGAAAGGATTAGGAAGGAAATTGAAGGATATGAGGCAAAGTGGAGAAAGATGAAGGAAAGGCAAGGGGTGAATAGAAAAACTGGAAGTTAAGGAGCAAGATTAAAATGAGACGTGGAGATATTGCGGGCGGGCATGAGTCAGAGGGGTGTAAAGAGAGGGGGGTAGGGAGGAGATGGGATACCTTGAGAGTGGGGAGGGAGGCAGAGCTCGAGCGGAGAGGCGTTCCCTGCCAGGCATCCCCCCTGCTTCTGCAGGATGAACCCCATGCGTGCAGCCGGTGCCCCTATGCCATTTCCCACCCTGTCAGCGTTCCCACCATGCATCAACCTTGAGCTGTATGGCGTGGGGACGGTACGTGTGTCAATCCCCACTCCTTCCAGAAGAGTTTCATGCAGAAAGTTTTGAAGAAGAAAATCACTAGTGAGGGAAGAAGAATAACTGTATAAATTCAATTATCTTGACAACTCAGTACTCAAATTCCATCACAGATCAAGAGTTTCTCTCTGATTTAGCATAGTTCCAAGTTCCTAACCTGCCCCTGCACTCTCCCACCCACGCCAGAGGCCGCAAAATACTTTAGCGGTGCCAGAAATGATCTGCTATTTCCCTCGGGAGAGGTGCGTTCCCCCCTGCCCCATCGCGGTAAGGGGAAAGGACAACTCACAACCAGCACAGGCTTTTTTTTTTTTCACTTCCTAGACTTCGTCTGACTGTCCCTGGACCTTAAAGAAACTAAGGCTTTTACAAACAAGATGTGCTTAAAGCAGCCAAGAAAGAGGGGAGAACTGGATGAAGGGCAGTCAGGTCACGGGGGCTACCCTTGCTCGTGGCACCAAGCTGCCGCAAAGCAAGGATAAGGAGCCTGGAAAGCTCCTGGAGATTAATAAGGAGGCAACCGTTTTGTACTAGCTTTAACGTTTCCCTGCTCTTGGTTTATGAACACCCAGCAAATACACGGTTCCCGGGTTGCTGGTGCGATAAGGATCCAAGCACTGAAGATCAGCTGCCTGCCTGAGAGTCCAAATAAGCACCGTGTGCCTAATCCACCATCACAAGATCTTGAGACACAGACGTGGGAAAATGTGAACTTCCTGACATAAATCTGCTGCCAGTTTCTGGCTGATCGCTTTTTGTGACATGCCCTTTTGACTCTCTGTCAACCGGTTACCACCTCCACATGTGGCAGTAGGAGATCAGGTACAGCCCAAACCTAGAGACGTTACGTGTATAGGGTTTCCAGGCAGTGGGGAGCAGGGCTAGCTGGAGAAAGATAAGAGCAAGAACAGCTGGGCTGGCAATCCCTGAAATGCTGCAGATGCCCAGAGACTCTAGCAGAGTTGCTTAGAGATCCCATTTCATTAGAGAAAGGAGGCAACATTTGGATTCATCGATTTTACCTACACAGAAAATGTTTTTTTTGTGTTAATCAATGGAGTTTCATTTCACCCCGGTCACCTGCAGTCCATCATGGTATGGGCATGCTACCCTTGTGCAAAGAGAAGTGTGAACATAAGCTGATGCTAAAGCCATCACTAGGAACGAAAAGGCGAGAACGAGCGGCCTTAATGCAAAATTGCACTGGAATTGTGTTGGAGTTGTTTTGGATATGATTTACATGACTACAATAGGCATAACTCATCTGCAGGGATTTAAGCATCCTGGATATGTCTCTGTTATTGCAGCCAAGACCAGGAGGCCTCAAGAAAAACCGTAGGCAGAAGGGGTCTGCTAAGCAAGCCAAAGCCCTGGGGCCTGCTAGGGCTGAGCTTGTTTTTGTTAGAAGGTGCTCTGTGAAAAATTTAACTGTTGCCCTTCTCTGACCCATCCTTGGGAACAGCCTGCTGTTCTTATTGGCAGTGATTGACTGTTCGGCATTTTTTTCCTAGCTAAATTGGAACATAATCGCAGCAGATCTGCAGCCACTGAGGGCTGCAGGAGGTTGCTCACTGGCTGTAGGAACTGCACAGTTGCAGCTAGGGTAGCATTTGTTTTGCTCCAAAAGGACCTGTGCTCGCTACTTTGATGATTATTATTTTTCTAGTGACATGTGGACAATGCTATATAGGTGGAAAGCTCATACCACCTAGGAGAGGGCAGCAATGTGCACCTGGTTAAGGTGACTCCCATTGTAATGCCAGCAACATGGCTGTAGCCACAAGATGACAAAACTCAAATGATTTGTAACCAAAGGTTCTATTTTTAAATGAATGTTGTATGGCTAAGTCTAAGAAAAGATGTCACCTCTGCCCACTGATTTCATCCCGGCCCTAGCTCTGTGCTGTTCCCCTGTGCTCAATTTCTCTGAGGGTCACGGTGTTCTTCAGGACTTCTCATTTGGTCGCTTGCAGTTCAGAAAAGACCACTTTTTGAAATTAGACATATTTTTGGGCTATCTGCTTATTTGGTATCTGACAGAGTTGCAGGTTGTTCTGCTACTGCTCAAAAATGATTTTTTTGCCTTCAGAGGTCTGACCTCAACCCAGTGCTCTAGGGGATGTGTTTTTTTAGGAGAGGAAAGGATGTTCTGTGGGACTTCACCAAGGTTGGAGACCTTTTTGTTTCTGTGCATATACCTACCTCCTATAACAAACTGCAGCATAGGGACTCCTTCAGTCATGAAGTTGCCTCTACATGTCAGGTCTCTGTGCTGTGAAGAGATGTTAGTCCACGTCCTGGGAACAATACAGCCACATCTATATGGTGCTTTGCCTGTAACTGTTGTTCCAAAGTTTCAGCAGGTTTGGCTAATTCCGGAGTGACAACATGCTGATGAGGCAATCTTGCTTTATGCTTTTGGAGCAAGGTTGATCAGTACTTACTCAAGGCCCTTTGCACTGTGTTCATCTGTACCACACAGTTATGTCCTTTGCATGATGCCCCATGTCCGTGCATTTATATCAGTTTTTCCTCCTTTATACACAATTCCCAATTTCATCTGACTGGATCCCAAGCCTCTGTCTATCACTACTGCTTTCTGTAGTATCGCTGCTTGGTTTGGGGTGGGGTTTTTTTGGGTTGCATTTTTTTGGAGGTGTGAATATTTTGATTATCTGCATGAAATCCCTCCTCTCTCCTTCTGCACTCAGTGTATGTGGAACTGACAGCTCCAGGGAGGTAAATGAATGCCACTGCATTTCAGAGGAAGAATTATTTCATGCAATTACCCTAAAAGTGCATGAGAGAACAGAGTGAAAGGAATGAGGGAGAGAAAGAAAGAGAGCATGAGAGAGAATAATCACAACACTTCAACAGGTTTACCCCATTGTGTTTGAAAATCTATCACTCTGACAAGTCCCTTTTGTGAAAGGTGTAGACAGATAACTAGACATTTGCTCTTCAAGGTCCTTTTGAGTGAAGAGGGTGATCGATGGAAGGATCAGTCCGTTTCACTCAAGTTTCACTCAAGTCCTCTCCCTGATATTTCTTACGGACTGGCTGTACCCCATTTCCCTCTCAACATCTCACTTAGGCTCCCTGATTCACTCCTTGGTGGTTCCTGGGCAGAGGGATTTGGGTGGACTTTAAGCTACCGGACTATTGACTTGTGGGTCTTTCTATAGAAAGAGTGATGTTTCTGGTTTAAGAAGGGGTGCAGGAACAAAAGTCTGCGTCCCCTGTTGCATCCCCATCTCTTGAACATGTTGGAAGGAAAAAGGAGCTTTTTGTAGCCTCATTATTCACATCTGAGAAGACATTCAGGAGAAGCAGTTCCTGTCCTGATTCTGCTGCTGTTTCACCTGCCAACTTTGTCACCCTCTTGATCCCCTCTGCACATCAGGGTTGCCCCGGGGAAGCTGGTGACAACAGCCCATGTCTTCCCAGAAGCCTCATGCACCTATGTTCACTAAAACATGCAAAATGCTTTGAGATCCTCAGGTGGAAATTGCTGGCCAGGGTAAATGGTTAGTATAATGCAGTTTCTCGCCATGCTTTCCAAGAGGCAGGCGAGTTACTGGACATTTGCCATACTGGGCAAGGAGGGGAGCACTGGGATAAGGGATGCTGGGCCAGGTCACTTTTTTTCACCTGCACCTGCTGCTCTTGCAGCAAAGCCAATGCATTAGTCATAGCTATTTGCACTTTGAGGTTATTTAGGGAGTATGCTGTTGGGTTAGGAAAGCTAAGGTCTAGCATATGTCCTAAAATTAGGCTTTTCCCCTTTTGGTTGGTGTCAGAAAGGAGTGATTCACAGCTACGGGAGAAGCCTTCCCACCTGTCCGAAGCAGTTACCGCTTTAAGTAGAGAGTTTGCTTCTATGTGAGGTAAAACAGGTTAGCTGAAGCCACCTCCAGGTACATCATCCTGCACTGGGAGATGAGGGGAATATGGGGAGCACCCCACTGCGCTGCAGGTAACGCTCAGCAGCCCCCTCCCTTCTGGCCTCGTGGGAAATGTCCACCCTGCATGTGTGCCCTCGCCAGGAGCACATGCTCCTCATTGGGGCATCTTCTTGCAGCTCCTTTCCCTCCTGACAGTCGCAGCAGGTAAGTGTTATCGCAGCTCCTGGCCTGCGTCCTCACAGCACGCTCTCACTGCTTGCTGCCTTGCTGCCGTCCCACGGACAAGCTGTGTTTTCTGGACAGGGAGCCGTGAGCTCCAGTCCTGCTCCCGGAGGCTTCAGCTTTGCTCCCAAAGACTCAAACTTCATCCCCATGATTTCCAGGAACCCTTCAATGAAGAAATGACGACTCTGTGACTCAAGCCAAGATTTTGGATTCTTTTAAACTTTCTTTTTCTCTCTGTCTTTCTCCCCCCTTCTACAGGATGGTGGAGTACTCCCTGGATCTCCAAAACATTAACTTGTCTGCAATCCGTACTGTCCGTGTCCTAAGACCCCTGAAAGCTATCAACCGTGTGCCTAGTAAGTCATGCTTCCCTCTCACACTTGCTCAGCTTGGGTTGTGGGGAATGTGTGATCAGTAAGGATGTGTGTGGTGGTGTTTTCCAGGCTGGGTTCAGGTGCAAACTGTGTGGAGGCTGCTGCACGGTGTGTGCAGGCTTTCCCCATCATGGGGTCAAGAGGTGTTGTTGGATGGGCAGGAAAATTTCAGTCTCCCAACATATCTGCCCTGGTCATCCTTCACGCAGGGCCATGCTGATGGCTCAGGAGCTGAAGCTGAACAATGTGCAGTAAAGGAAGGGTTTTTTTCTCACTCTTACTGAAGGACATCACAGGTTTGATAACATCTGCAGCCTCAAAATGGATGTGTGTGAGGTCTGGAGAGGGGTGAGCTGGTGGAAGCAGGGAGAATTGGTTTGCTCAGGCTTTCACGCGCTCTTCCAGATCCTCTCATCTGAAAAAGTTTCATGCCATTATGGCTTAGGGGTATGTAGCACCGGCTATTTTGTCTCTCCTCCTCACCCTGTGCTTTGTGCTCCCTCTTCTGTGCTGACTGTCCCCACTGCGACCGGGCATGTGTGTATGAGCTGGGCTGAGCGCCACTGGGCATAGGGCTGCCGGGGCTGTGCGCCAGCCTGGATGTGTCAGCAGCCGAACTGCTGCTCGCCAGCACCATTCAGGTCTGAGACACGTTCCCCAGCTCAGGTCTGCATGCAAAGCAGAGGGGTGCTGCAGCCCTGAGATGCAAGACGCAGCGCTGGGGCACGTGCCCCGCACACGCGCTGCTCTCGCGTGCTCTGTACTGGTGGCCCCTCCACAGCCCTCGCCTCCTCCCTTCCCAGAGGATGGAGACAAGACCAGCCTCTTTGCCACGCTTTGCAGCTTTTATTGGTGCTGAACTGTTTCTTCCCTCTTCTTCCCTTCCTCTGCCTCACTTTTTTTTTTACTCAAGTCACTGTTGTTCTCCCTGCAACCCTGGCGCAAGTAAGCAGGCGTTGCCATCGCTATTTAACTTTAGGAAACATCGATGGAGGTGGCTCAGGCTTCTCAGTGGTTGTATTTGGGCAGATGGAAGTGAACCAGCGGGCTGGTTGCATGCTGTTTGGGGTCAGGTCACTGAACTCGGCTTGTTGTGTCACTCCAATGTTTCTGGCTGTCCCCTGTGCAAAGGCAGCAGCTGCCACATGCAGCCCTGTGAGATTTTAGGTGTTTCTTCCACAAGTTTTTCTGTCTTGCAGAATGGCAGGAAGTGTCTTTGCTCTTCCCCATAATCTCCCTAATCAGGCTGTCTGCAGTGGCTAAGACCTTGCCAGAGCTCTCCTAATCCTTCTCTCGAGCTCAGGTGCTCCTTTTTCTTTTCCAGACCTGAGGAAGTTTACACAGTTGACCTCCCACTCTGCGTCATATGTTTTTCCTTGTGCCAAAGTCACTTTCACGATGCCACCTATTTCTTGACCATGCTATGGAGGCAGATTTCAGGGTCTCTGGCTCCATGCAAAGCCATTCTAGAAGGTCTTGTCCCTCTTCCTGGGTGTATTTTTATCTCTGGGCAATAGCCAGGGACAGAGGGTGCTGAAAGGCATAATGGAGGAACTGAGGCACGGTCCTGTACGCCCAATGTGGCAGGAGGGCGCCAGGCAGAGGAGCAGCTGGTTTGGGCACTGAGTGCACACCCAAGCATATAACAGGTCCATCATGGGGTGATACAGATGGGAGCCAAGAGCAACCTTTTGGCTATCGACTGTTAGCAGAACAACTTCCCCAGCCTGCCTCCATTTCTCTGCCCCTTTTCCAGAGAGGAGAGGGCTGGGAGCCAGCCACAGTCCTGGCTGTGGGCAGGGGTGAGGGGGTGGGGGGGCATCTCTTCTGTGAGGAGGTGGCCTTGAGGTCATGCATGGCAAGCTCACCCCTTCCATGAAGCGTACAGCCAGCTGTGTGAGGGCAGTACCGTCCTCATGTTATGCAGCCCCCTTTCCTCCCTGCTTCGTAAGAAGTCCTGTGAGTCTGTGCTCAAAGACCACTTTGAGGCTGACCCCTGTTATCAGGGTAGACTTAACCTTGGTGGTGAATGGGAACATCTTGAACAATATCCAGTTGACTCCTGCAGACGTCTGCCATATTAATTGCTGGACACCAGCGGTCAGGAGCAAAGCTTGACTGACAAAAAGTCGAGGCCTTGTTTTATTCCTATTTTACCTCTCGGAACAGCCAGAGTCACTCCGCCGTCCGCAGGAGCTGCCCCGGGGAGGAGCGGTGTGAGTGGCATCAGAACTGGCCCATCAGGGACCCGCTCCATCCATGCGGAGGCACCAGGGACGCTTTCGATCATCTCGCCTGACCTTTGCAGAGCACAGGCCGTTGAACTTCCCCTGACTGTCCTGGCCGTGATGCTGCCTGTCTGCTCCTTTTATCAGTATAAAACTTCACCTGTATGAAACTGATGCTGTTTTAATTCCCACTCTGTGGTTAAACTTTTATGTATCTTTCTTGCTACATAAATCTGTGGTTGTATGCAGAGAACATTTTGGAAGAGAGACATCCTGCCATTAATTAAAAGAAAAGAAAAAAAAAAAAAGAATCACATTCCCTGGGAGAGGATGCACTGACTTGAGGGTTGAAAACTGGCAAAGAGTCTGTAAGCAAAGGCTTGTGATAAATGGGAATGAGCTGCGTTGAAAGAAGGTGCTTAGTGGGGTACAGCAAACGTAATTAATGGGACCTTTGGCCACAAATCTTTTTTTAATGTCTTTTTAAAGTTCTTTATTTCTGATCTGAAGCAAGAGGAAAGCATTAGTGAGATGTACTGATGATATGAAGCTGGAGGAGTTGCAGGTGCTAGCAAAGAAAGAGGGGAATAACACAGTGGGAGGCAGAGGGAGATTGAGGTCTTGGTGGGAGCGTGAGATATTTGGGGAGGGGCAGGGGGGTTAATCCCAAAGGCAGATATTTGGCCATGTTCAGAAGGCTGCGATGGGACAATGTGGCCCAGCGTTCACTGGTGGCCATTTAAAAGGCTTCCACGCAGGTACCCAGGTAGGGACCGATTTTCACAGAGGAGTCTGGCCGTGTGGACTGAATAATGGCAATTTATTATCAGGAGAATGGACAAAGTGATTAGGAACATGAGTAATTACTGCATGAGTGGAAGAGTGCTGAAGTGGTCTGTCTGGGTAGATTATTTAGCACCCAAAGAACACTAACACTCTAATAATCAGCCAGCGTTTGAAAAATCCGCATACAGAAGTGAGAAAGTTCTGGACAAATTTGAGAGAAATTTCGTATTACATGAAGCAAAAAAAGAAATGATGCCAGAAAATTAGGAGGGAGGAAATTCAGAATGTCTCTTAAGGAAACAGTAGCAACATGGTAGAGGAAAAAGTATCACCTGTTAAATAAGTTAAATAAAATTATTTTATATTCTTGTCAGGTGGGCAAGGCTGAAGTTTAAATGCCCAAATTGGATATGTCTAAATTCTGCTTTCCTGTGTTCATTCTTAACATGTTACTGAAAGCCCTTCCTTACAGTGAGACTTGTGAGGCTTTGAAACAATATCCCACAAGGAACTGACAAATGCTATTTGTGTGTGCCGTACTCATTATGTATAGTGTAAAGGATACATAGACTCTCCTACCTGAATCGTGACAGAAGCAGAAAAGGACATCCAGTGTAACCAGAAGGTGGCAAATGTCCCTTAAGGAAGAAGTCCTCCACCCAGTTCGTAATTAGGCTGTAAAACTCGCCGCTACGGGAAGTCCTTCCAGCCCCAAATCAATTAAGAGGCACTGTGTAAGTAAAGTAAGTAAAATGGGGTTGTCCAAGGGATGAGAGCTCACCTGGAGACACTTCTAGATTTCAAACCTCTTTGCTTCAGGGAGCAAGTAGCTTCTTTAGCTACTTGGTTATCAGCAATTGATTGCATTTCTTGCAATTCTCAGCAGGATGTGCTACTGACCGTTTTGGATTTCACTTCTGGATGAAGAAGTCTGTGGCTCTGCCCTGCCTGATCATTCCTCCATTTGCATGTCGTCTTTGAAGTGTACTAGAGAAAACATGAAGCACCCTAGTTTTGTGATACGTATCACACCTTCATTAGTATTCCTGCTTACCTCTTGCATTACTGACTATGCTGCCTTTTGGGGTTTTGTTTGAAAATGCATGAAACAAAAAATTAGAGATTGTTTTGGTCCTATTACCACGTGATTCAATTCCATGGCAGTCAGCTGGTGTGACAAGCCCTGCGAGTCACCAAACAAGCGTAAAGAGCAAAAAAATACCCTCCAGGCCTCGGTCAGAGGTAGTTGCATTCCGCTCTGGGCATGTCTGTGTCCTGGGCTTGGGGTGAAATTCCACATCCATTTGTTGTTATTATCCTTTTGTGATTGTGTGGCAGGTTGCTAGGTGAAACGCTGTTTCTGCTAGCTCTTTCATCCCTTCTTCTCATGGCAAGGCACAAGGTTTGGGGGGAGCCTGGTTTTGTTTTATTTCTGCCTGTTTTTGAGCAGGGTGTCTGTAGTAATTTCTGATCATTTGAATTTCTTTTGCTTCTGTTATTACGGTTTTTTTACATTGGAGCAGAAAACGTTTCTTCAGTTTACTCTTTCTTGTTGCATTGGTCTTATGCAAAGTAGAGTCCTTGCATTGTGTTTGATGTCTTCCAGTTTCCACTTACAATTTAGTAACTGGTTCATCATTTGGAAGCAGATTACTTCAGCTGAGCACACTGTACGGAAGTGAAGGAGTCTGTTGCAGTGTGTTGCATAGCAACTTTATTGAATAGAAAGTGTATGCATGTGCTAATACTTGGTGTGTAAGTGTAGTAATACTTATGTGGAGGTACAGACATTAAAAAATATAATGTTATATTCTTATTAGTAGCTGTGCAGGAAATAGAATTTCAGATTTGAGGGAAGTTCTGCTCTTTCTAAATGTGTTTTTTCTCAGTTAGAACAAGAATAAGCGTTTCCCATCCATTTTAATACAGTTTTATCTGCCTAATTTTGGGTGGTTTGTTTGGCTTTTTGATTATTTTCCTAAACTTTGATAAAGAAGTTTAAAAATCAAAAAACCTCAACCATGCCATTCTAGTATAAAAATGCTTTCCTCTCCTCCTGTCCTCCTTTTGTGTTTGCTAAATGATGTTTCAGTAATTACACAACACTGAAGTGTTTCCATTTCAATGAAATAGCATTTTTTTGCTGGTAAAAGTGCTGTGTAGGAAAATCTTGGTCTAGCTCCATTTTTCTTTATTAATTATTGTAATTATAGTAGCTCCATGGGTCCAAATAGACTGGAGTTTTCTACTTTTCTTCTACAGATCTCAAAGATATAAACCAAGGCTTGTTAGTTTAATCTTTCTCATGTTTCAGACCAGGTGAGTGAGACCCAGCGAGTGTCACCAGCAGACTCAGGAATACAACTGACATCTCCTAACTCAGCCCTGTGTTCAGCTCGCTAGACCAAAGCACCAATATAAAAATAGTCTGAAGCAGCTGAACCCTGGAATGGGAAAAGCAGATGTTTTATATTTATATGCCTGCCTTAAATCTGTATTCCATGCCGAGCTACCTGTGTTTGGTGCTGTAACAGTGCCTGAGACAGAGTGGTCTGGCTATGAACCCCACACTTGGCATGGGGGAAAAATGATGACATTTACTTCTCTAAATGTGTTTTTGAAGAACTAATTTCACTGATGAGCGTGTGTGAAATTAGCTTCTGACTGAGATATATTAGGCTGTAAAACAGTCTCATTTACAGCTAGATTGGACAAAAAACAAGCGCATTTGACAGGCACAGTCCTGCCCTAGCAGTTGGAAATGCAAAGGGATTATGAGGTTCCTCTTCTAAGACCACCCCTACAGGGTCTTTACTTCAGATGCCTCAGACTTTCTGAAAGAGAACTGTCACTTGCTTGTTCTCTTCCAGCATTGATTCCCTTTCAAAAACGTACTCTTCCATTTGGCTCTTTTGAAAGCACATTTTTTCCCCTCACGGCTTTATTTGTGAAGCAATAACTGAAACACAGACATTGTTGTATTTTCCAAATATTTAAATTTACCCCATCCACAGTTCTTCGTATAAGCTGCTCTGTAAATATTTATTATCACATCTCAGCGACACACAGACCATGCTTACAACCATGTGCAAATGTGTACACACACAGATTTATCCACACGCAGGCACAGTCCTGAGCAGGTTAGTACAGGGACAAGAGTGATGTTCTCTCGCAGCATCCATACACAAAATTTAAGAGGTCAAAAAGCCCTTTTTATTCCCTGGTCAGGCTATGTGTGACTCAAATGCATTCAAAGACGAAGCTGCCAGCTTTCTGTAGGCTCTGTCCCGGGCAGGCAGGCAGTGAAAGGATGGAGAAAAGCTGACAGGGGATGGACTCGACTGTCGGGGTTGAGTTCAGTCTATATCCTCCCTTCCCAACCCAATCTCCTAGCCAAGTGGGGTGAAGCACTGAAGAGAGCAATGTGATTTATGCCTGGAGCAGGCCATTAAAGGATGCCTTGCCTTGGAGAGGGGGGTGGATCAGAGATGGAAATGTAACTCAGAGCTGCACTTTCCTATATGTGCAGCTCTTTATCAAGTCGGTCGAGCCCTAAATCAGACAGGCGTGTTCGGGATGCAGGGAGACAGTGCAAGGGGGAGCAGAGCAGCGTGAGGATCAACAGAGAGGAGAGCAGAGAAGGAGCGGAGCTCAAAGGAGAAATGCACGGGAGGCAAGTGGCAGGGTTTGCCAGGCACAGCACGCGAAGGCGTGATGCACCTCGGTGTGTAGGATAATGCAGAGAAAGTGGGGGCGGAGGGAGGGAGAGAAGGGGAGGAAATCAAAACCGAAACAAGGGCAATTGACTCTCAGATAAATGCGCTGGATGGGTTTGCAAATCAAGGCTTCTCTGGGGCTTTTTAACGAACTGAGCGGGCTGTAACAGACCCACATCTCGTAGTGCTGGAGGGAGTCTTCAGTCACTGAAGACAGGCTCCAGTTTTATTTGCTTGTTGTCTGATCTTAGTGCTGTTTTTCCTGTGCATTCCACAGTGTGCAATATATTGCCACATGTTTAAATGGGTAATCAAAGTAAATTTGGGAGAAAAAAACCAAACCAAAACAAAAAGAAAGTTATATCCCTGTGTTAGTGTAGCATCATGGGAGGGAGCTGGGGAGCACTGAAGTGGAGGAAATGTAGACCTGGTAATGCCTTGTTTTGTGCCATGCATTGCTTAGTCCCCTTTTTTTGCAGTCACAGATCATGGGAGAAAGTAATCTTTCCCTCTCTGAACCAGTCTGTTCTATTTCACTGTTATTATAAACAAGTATTCAAAAGTCACAAATTGTGTGCTTGTAGGTTGTCAGATGGGTTTAAAACCATGAGATTTCAAAAAGGAAAAGGAAAAAGAAAAAAAATCACAGATTATTTTTATTTTTCCCGTGGCTTTCAGACCTTTAGACCTGTGACTCAGATCTTGTAGTCCTCTTTTTCCCCCCATAGTAGTGAGGAATAGGAACTTCTTCTCTTTTTTTTCCTGTGATCCGAGATTGTCAAGTCATAGCAAGATTTCACGCCTGAAGGTTTATGCCACACATCCCAAGGCTCCCGATAAAAATCACAAGAGTTAGCAACAGCACTTCGGAGCTTGTGTTATTGGAAGTAAAGCAAGCCTGGGAAAAAAACCAAACCAAAAACCAGTCATAAAGAGACCTTCGCTGGAATCTTTATTTCTCCCTTCTCCTCTAGGGGAACCTGCACAGCCAGAATTTAAAAAATGCTCAGCGCCTCTCAGCTCCCATTGTGACAATTCTGCTGCCTGTTCAAACAAGCTCAGCCTTCAGTGTGCACAGCGCTCTCAAAAGCCCAGCCACGTATTTTGCTGCCTAAATGGGAGCTGAGCTGTTTTGCAAAATCTGTCTCATGGGACCTATCAAGCAATGGATACCATGGAAATGTGAGCAATAATGACAGTGTATTATGGGGTGAAAGATAATGTCATATTACACTAATTACACTTTGTGTGTGTGGGCAGGGCAATTTACAACTGTAGCCTTAAATTTCTTGATCTTTGTGTATTTCGGGCCCGATTCTCCTTTTCACACACATTTCACCTAACGTCACGTCACTGCCTGCAGTAGAAACATGATTCATGCTAGTGACAGCAAGAGGAAATCAGCTCCCCTAAATCTTAACCAGAAGTTGCATTAACACTGTTTTGCATAATATTTTGCATTATTCTGTCCTACTTACACGGCACTAGAGATGTGTAAAGAACTTGAGGGTATTTACAGAACAGAGGCAAGTGGCTCGCAGCCACGGCACTGGAGTTACCTTTTGTCCCCGGTGTTGGGTGACCCCTACAATTCTGAAAGAGAGTCTGGCACTATATGTTTTTAATAGAGTTTTCACTAAAAGTGAATGCAGTCATCATTGCAGTGATAAATGAGGAAAAAATGAGATGATCAGTGGATGAACAACAGTAGCAGGTGGTAGTAGGTGTTGCTTATTAGATGTTCAGTATTAGAAAAAAGAACAGAACGACAGCAATCCCCCAGAAAGACACCTCTCTAAGAAATAATCTGACACCTGGCATCACTCTCCAAGACAAGGTTACTTGACAGCCTAAAGCTTGCAAGGGGTTAATGGGACAAGAGAGTGAAGAAGGGGGCTCCTGACTGAGACCTTTGCCTGCGTCCATTTCTGCTCATGTCACAGATTATATGGCTACCAACTGTGCTACGGTGGCACATACTGAATGTGAATGCCTGTGGTGGACGAGCTTTCTGTTGCCATCCATGGACCTTAGCTGGGCTCACAGCATCCCTAATAGGGTGCAGCCTGCTGCAAGCTGAGGTGTCTCCTTCTTTTTGGATCACAGCAAAGCTTGGACTGAAGCCCCTCTTTTTCCAGAGGGGTCAGCATTTAGGTGTCAAGGTAAATGCTCTGGATTTTGCCCTCATTCTTGAGGCCACTGTAACCCTGGGGTCAGGTCTGCAATTAGGAGGCCTCATCTCTGGGCTTGCTTCTTCAAAGCACCTGGCAGCTCCACCTGGCATGGCTCTGTTTTCTGGTCCCTCTGTAGGGCTGGTGGGGCTCCAGCCCATCAGGGAGGAACTATTTTGTGTGCTGGGTCTTGTGAACCTTGGACAAAGCTGAGAAATATGAGAGCTTGGGACTGAGCTGACTCCGCAGGGTCTGTTTAGACCACCTGCCTTCTGTGAAAGGCTTGAAGGTGAGACTGGAGTCTGACCCTTCAAGCCACAGTTAATTTTTCGCATTATTTATGATCTGGTGAGAAGATAGTTTTCCCTGACCTTGGTGTGTATTTCTCTTAGCATGCTCCAAGGGTTTTCTGGGGGTTTTTTGGTTTTTTTGCTTTTGACATCTTGATATTCTCTAAAAAACTAATTTATAAAGAGATCTTCACTACCCTGTGATGGATGCTGGGTCTGTTTCTCTGTAGGATTTACTGCAGGTCTCCAGCAAAGAAATGTGGCAATAACTACTTGTGGTGTGAGCCAGCCCAGGGCTCTGTGGGACTTGTTGCTATATACCATGCTAAAAGGAATTATAATTTTCAAGGTTGCTGACATTTCTGTATGCTAAGTCTCACTAGGAGGGGCCTATTTCCTTGACGTGCATATGACATTTGATGGGCAGGTAGGAAGGAAAGCTCTGAGGGATTCAGAATATTGAGATTCAGCCCTGGCTCTGGCACCTGAGCCCCCTTCAGCGGTGTGCTGAGCGTCATGGCTATGCAGCACCCACATGTTTGTGTTCTCATCTTCCCCCCAAGGAAAACAGCATGTCTCAGGTTTCATTTGCACACTCTTTTTGGTGGTTGTTTTAGCTGAGTATGTGTTGGGGGATGTTGCAAGTGGTGTATTTTTTTCCTCTTCTGCCTTTACTTTTTGATGCTCGTGTTGCCCTGACCTGATCCATCTAAGGTAAGCGTCTTGCTCTCAAAGTGAAAAGCAGTGAGGTCTGTGCTAGTCCCTGGCTCCCGAGGGAATTGTTTCTACAGCCTCGGAGCAAGCTTGAGAGAGCTCTTCCTCTTACATCAGTACACTTTAAACCTACTCTGGAGAGCTCTGTTGTCCCAGCAGGATAAAGCTCTGACCAATAGTTTTTTCCTGGAGCTTTAGTCTCTCTTTTGGCTACCTCAGGCTTAAGCTGAGGAGCACTTTGAAGGTAAGGATTGAGGACACTTCATGTTTGAACTTGATTCAGTATCCTAAGGGAAGTCACTGCACCGAGGTGAGGCTTGATGTGCCCATGCTACTGGGGAAATGAGCAACAGTTTTTTGTACTGGCTGAAGCTTTGTAAGTGCTGGAAATGTCATGCTTTGATATTTTCTGTGTCTGTGGTCAAGCTGAGGAGTGACAAAGATTTGGATAATTGCAGGTTAGGTCATCAACAAGCTGAGCTGGATGAGGTGTCTGAGCCAGTCAGAGATGCTAGAAAGCTTTGCTTGTCGGCAAGAGTAGGGTAGTGGTGAGGAACTGAGTGGTGCTCCTAAACTCTGGATCATGCTGACAACCTGCAAGTGCAAAACCCCCAACCCTAAATGTGTCCTACAGAGATCAGTGAAAAGGCTTTGGTTACCTCTGAACGAGATCAGTGTTTCACGTTTGTGTCTGGGGCAGGTTTTCCTTAGCAGCAGGGCTGGTTTAAGAGCTCTCACTACCCTGTACCGTCAGATGGACCTGTTTGATCGTGGGGTTCATTTAATCTGGGTCAGACCAGCCATCTGGACACGCTCTCTCTTGCATTGGTGCAAAGCAAGGGGTGATGGTCTGTAATGTGAGTAAGGCTGGCTTTGCAGCTTGAGGAGAAGGCATCTGGAGCTGCACACCGGCTGTTCCAGCCAAGCTCCTCTCGCTTACACATGTGTTTGCAGGAGAGGCCTCAGTTAGGAGGAATGCAGCAAAGCGAAAAAGATCTGGGTGGTGAGGGAAGCTGTGGGTTATAATAATGCTGAACTTGGCAATGCATTTACTGTTGCACATACAGCTGATCGGTTTCTCTTTGCAGTAGTTTGGCCCCACATTTTACCTAATGTAAATGAATGCAATGTGTGAAATGACAGCTAAGCCTCAGATCAGCAAGAGATCAGTGAGGAGGGCCACAAGTTGGAGCACCAGCTTGCACTGTGCACATAAACTGATATTATTTTGACTATAGGGCTTGGCCGCAAAAAAAAAGGTGCAGCTGTCCTTGTGTGCTCTCTGCACAAATAACATCTATCTGCTGGAATGGTTCCTCGGTTCTGAAAATTCCCATAAAGAAACATGCACAGGAAAATCCTGCCAACCCTGCGCTAGCTGGGTGGACTGCCATGTGTCCTGGGGCAGGGGAGGAAGGAAAGAAGGCATGCTTGGACAAGCGGCCTGGCTGAGGGACAGAATGACGCTTCAGTCTCTGCACTCTGCAAAATGTCCTGCCAGCTACAGTCACAAATGCTGATGGGGAAGAGATTTGCTTTTGCTCCAGTTAAAATGACAATTGGTGTCTTGGCCCATGATGCAGATAAGATGGATGCCGAGAATTATGTTCGCTATGTTCGCTATGTTTACTCTAAGCAAGGGAACGATTGCCTCAAACCGCTATCTCCTTTTGACTCTGTACGCATTAGCTTTGTCCCTCTCTGTAGAGCTGGGGAGGACTCGAAAGCCTCAGAGGTGGGTGACATAGAAGAAACCAGAAAGAACAGGGTTTTGCACCCTCTCCTGAGCTAGTCCCCCGTTCAGATCATGGGGTGATTAGTGCTAGGGAGTGAATCAGCTCAGCTGTTGGTCCTTACTCTTGGAAAGAGGCAGGTGGAGAGAAGGCGGAGCGACAGAGTGATGCCGAGCAGGAGCAGGGGGAGGCGGTGGTAAGCCGGCGGGCATACCTGCACTACGTGGCTGGCTCCAGCTGCCCGGAGCTCACCTCCTCCCCAGCCCTGCCCCGCTGCTCACCACCACCGCCGCCATGCTTTCCCCGGGGCTGGCACGTGCTGGGCGAGTCTGCTGAGCTGTGACGGCCAGGCTAATCAGGGTCGATGGCAAGTGTCTGGAGGGAGCTACGGTCACTGCAGCATCTGCAGAGTTTGTCAGAAAGGGCCTCTGGATGCCGCCAGGGCGAGGCAGAGGATTTGCTCTGCCCGAGCTCAGGAGGGAGTTCAGAGACTTTGCTTTGTCTTTTGGCTTTGCTCAGCCCTGTGCTTCCCTCTGACAGCTCGATCCCCAGCACTCCTCACCCTCCCGCCGCTTCTCATCCCTGCGACATACTTTTCCCCCAACATCCACTGCTGTGTTGGAGCGGTGAACGCATCTCTGTTGTGCTTGTGGCTTTGCTCCCACGGGATATCCTACCAGGAGTACCCCTGCTGCCGAGGTCCCATCGAGCACCCTCCCCCACCCCTTGCCCAAGGTCTTGGGTGAGCAGCAGGGAAGCATTATCTGAGCATCATTTCATGAGGATCCTTCCCTGGATCCGTTTCGTTTCCTCCTTTCCCCTGGTCTACTCGTGAGGGCGAGTGGGGAAGAGAAAAGGCCTTTCAGAGCCCACACCTGGCACTCATGAATATTTCATGTTTCTAGCTTTTCTTCCCCTTGAAGAGCAAAACCTTTTCATATCAGATGCCCTGGGAGCCTGTTTGGTTGCTGAACGTTGCTTCATCAATGCTCTCCCTTCCTGCTTTTCCTCCAGACTGCCCGGCCCCTCTTCCTTTCTCTTCTCAGGGAACGTCTCCTTTTTTCAAAGGCTGCTTCAGAAAAGGTCATTGTCCCTTTCATATTCCCTCCTTGCTGTGAGCCAGCGTGGCTTCTACTCTGCCAATGGTAAAGGACAAATGGGGATGTGGGGAAAAGCAGCAGTGGGGAGGGAGGACAGGAGATGTGCACACGTATGCTGCAGAGCAGTGCAGAGGCAGAGAGGAGATGTAGGCACAGCGAGAGAAAAGTAAAGGGGCAGAGGGGCAGGCAGAGATGGTGGAAGGTGGGAAAGAGGCAGCAGCAGAACTTTGCTGAAGAACTGGCTTTCCAGCACCTTCCAGAAGTTGTCATGCAAGATGCACTGGTGTTGCTGTGGATGGGGTCCTGTCTGGCAAAGGCCCCTTGGAAAAGAGACGCGTCCCAGTTCTCCAGGGCAGGATGCTCCCAAAACTGCACTGACAAATATGCCGCCACCCCTGCCTTGCCTTCTGCCCATTTCCATTGCCCTGCAGCTGCTTTAGAGACCTTGTCATCTCAGCCACCAGAGTCTGCAGTAAACCATCCTTAGGCTTTTCAACCTTTCTCCCTGTGCTTGAGGAACCAGGGACCGTTTGCAACCTGCTCCCAGTCAGGCTGTGCTAACCCCGAAACACATTGCTCTGTGGGTCCTGCCTGAGTGGCGCTCATCCGCTCCTGCCCATGAAAGCATTCAGACGCCTGGCAATGAGGGTCCTTCCTTGGAGACCCGCAGCAGATGCCCTAGCGTGGCTGCCAGACCACCCCGTCCCTTACTGGGTCTAGTGGACTGCAAAGTTCCAGCCACAGACAGACCCACGCAGGGCTGCTGGCTCAGGAGGGGATGGGGAGGCTGCGAGGGCTTCCCCCTAAAGTGCCTATAGGGGCTGGCACAGGTGCAGGAGGGGCACTGCCAAAATGCCATAGGAGAGGATGGGGCTCAGGGACTCCGGCATAAGTATTGCAGGCAGCACAGCACAGGCAGCAGGCGAGGCTAAGAATAGAGAGAACAAAGGTATTGAGTTTGTATTTACACTGTGGCTTTCATCCATATGGAAGCAGTAGTTGAAGTACCTCCACTAACTGCGTGAACTCAGCAGAGGAGGTCCGTTTTGTTTGTTGATGGAAAACTGATGCCTCTGGTGAAAAATGGGTTCCCAGAGCAATTGCTTTGCGGTTTAGGACAGGAAGCAAAACAGGCTTTGCAAAAAGTGAAGTGATGGATTTGTTTTAGAGGTGGTTGGCCCGTAGGAGAATTGCAATTGATGTTTGGATGGGTATAGGTTCAGTGTTCTTGCATTTGGAAGAGCCAATCTCATCCACAATCAGCATCAATGGGCAGAGAAGGATGATTCTGTTCAACTGGGAGATTTTTAAAAAATCAAAATTGGGTTTCACTTGGATGTAGAAACGGAACCCACCAATGCTGAAATTCTTTGTGGTGTGGAAAAGATGCCAAGCGCTGGTGCCACCTGGCTGGTGGCCACCTGCCTGGCATGGGGCCACCTCCTGGTTCTTGGGTTATGGGCCCAGGCACCCCAGAGGGCCTAGCATGAGGGCATTTGCTATCATCCTGGAGCTGTGGATAGCATGATCCTGTACCATCAGTAGCCCCTCTGAGAGTCAGGATGGAGAATGTATGGGCAGGCAGGATGTTTCCAAGGAAAAGGCAGGCAAATTTTACAAGTCACTTGTCTTCTCTTGGAACATGGACAAAATCAATTTTTGCAAATTCTGACCCAACAAGTGTGTTGTCTGTAAAATTCTGGTGGGGACATCTGTTCTATCTGTTCTGCATTTCAGCGTAAGGGCAGTCTCATTCTTCCTATTACCTCTGCTCTGAGATGGAGCTAGCATCAATTGATCTAAAAATCATCAACCCCTCTTGCAGCGCTGCTGGCACAGCTTCTCGTGTCACTTGGCTCTCCCTAATGTACTGACCAGGACAGTTTATGAGAACTACCGAGCTCGTGCTGTGAAGCAGTGTTAATGCTGGGAACATGCTGCACTGCAGTGAGGGTGCGTGGCCTTAAAGCCGAAGTGTTGTGCAGAGCATTGCTCCAGAGCCTGGCAGGTCACAGGGGCAGGCAGCAGGGCACTGTGGCTATGCTGCTGGGCTTTGCGCGGTGGCAGATCAGAAAGCTATCAGTGACTCATGGCATGTCCGTGATCCCCAGCGAGCGGCTGGAGCTGCGCCCCTGCACTGCTGAGTTACTGATGTACTGTCTGGAAACTGCGTTAACTGGTGACTAGTGATACAGCTGGGCAGTCAGGCAAGCAGGGCTTAGCTGCGGCTCCACAGCCTGGCCTTAGAGCTAATGCCATCATTCCTTGTCCTTCACAATCCCATGTAGCCATCCTTAAGCATCTTTTCCTTCCTACACATCACCTACCTGCAAATACCACTCCTGTTTCTCCCACCCCCATCCGTCCCTGAAACATTCCCTCCTGAGCTAAACCAGTCTGATGCCCCACACCAGGCACCCTTCTCCCTCTCCTTTCAGTGTGTGTGCACCCCACGCCTACAGGCACCCCGCAGGCATCCCTTCCCTCCCCGCTCTGCGGCGTGAGCAGCCCGGGGAATAGAGGTAGAGCGTAATGCACAGCATCGTGTAGCTAAT
The DNA here is from genome assembly GCF_000690835.1 of Fulmarus glacialis. NCBI lineage: Eukaryota > Metazoa > Chordata > Aves > Procellariiformes > Procellariidae > Fulmarus > Fulmarus glacialis. The sequence continues at coordinate 35,429 of NW_009207199.1, read as the reverse complement.
TACTTGACGCTGGGCACACAAGGGGGATTAACTTGTGCCTCAAAGGGCTGTCAAAGAATCCTAATCTCATCTTCCCCTCCTCTTTCCCCTTCCACTGCTATCTGAAGTAATGAGCTGGTTATAAATACCTAATTAGCTAATTATTTGCTGGCCTACATGGAACATCTTCAGTGAAGGAACTCCCTCGGCCCCCAGGGGAGGGACCTCCGTGGAGGAGAGGAGAGACAACCGCACGAGGTGTGCGTGGGGGTAAAGGCGGTACGGTGATGCTCAGAAAGACTTCTAGACTTTCGCCATCCCTGGAGAGCAGAGGAAAAGTCATTAGCTCCGTGGAGAAATGAGCCTATCCTTACCCCTACTTGTGGCTGTGTAAGCTGAAGAGCCAGGGAGAAATAAAACCACAGAAAGAATTCATTAGGTAATTAGAAAAAAAAGGCCAGAGGTGCTGTGCCGACAGTATTTCAGGCTGTGCCCGCTACCTGTGTGCTCTAACCCTGTTGGGGATGGAGAACTAGACAAGAGAGGAGAGTGTGGTCTCCATGACTGTCCCCTGATGAGACTGTCACTGAGAAGACCAATTTATGCCAGTTGTTTGTGTGTGCTGGAGGCCAGGCAGGCTGGCCTTGGGCCGTGGATGCAGTTCTCATGGGTTGCAGCATGCAGTCATCAAACTGGGATGACTTTCAGTCCGAGCCATTGAGGCCATTGAGCTGCCGTGCACCTTTAGGACAGTGTTTTCACTCCGTTGCCCTTCTGCAGGGAAGGGGGAGGGAGGGATATCAGTCAGATAGCTGAGGGTACCAAAAGTCTCATTCCCTTTTCTTCTCACTGCTGCAGACAGAGGCCTAGGGTTAAGATACCACGGCATCACAGCAGTTCTGCTGTCTGCCTGTCAGTAGAGGTTAGGACAAGAAAGGGCAGTGATCATAAACCTAGCCTGGTTTGGGCAGTAATTAATTTCCAACACTCTGCTTTTATCTTCATGTGGCTTTTTTTGTGTGTGTGTCTCCTAAATTTTCCTTTCTTTTCCCTCTCCTTCCCTTCCTTTTCTCTCTCTCTGTTCCTCCATCCCACACTTGCTCCTTCTGGCTCTCTTCTCCCCCTGCAGGCATGCGCATCCTTGTGAACTTGCTTCTGGACACCTTGCCCATGCTGGGGAACGTCCTTCTTCTCTGCTTCTTTGTCTTCTTCATCTTCGGCATCATCGGGGTGCAGCTGTGGGCTGGGCTGCTCCGCAACCGCTGCTTCATGGAGGAAAACTTCACAATGTGAGTGCCTGGGAGACGATGTCCCCTTCCTTTCTTCCAGGGGCATTTCTCTTTCCCCTTCCCTGCTCTCACGTCTTCTGCTGCCTGGCTCTCTGTGTATCGCTTATTCCAAATGGCCGTAGGGTGATACTGGGCAGAACGTTGGCCAGGTCTTGCAGTGGAAAAGGAGGGAGGGCAAAGGCAGCTGGTTTTAGTCTGTCTTCATGGTCCACAGATGCCTGGGCTCATTTGGATTTGGCCAAGGCACAGGTTAGCATAGCTGCCTCCTCCAGGTGTACCCAGGGATTCAAGATGCTGCTCCTACTCCCAGAAAGAGTTGAAACTCTGAAACACCAGCCATGCCGTCTTTCTCCTGAACTTGCTCCCTCTTCAAAAAACAACAACCAGAGGAGTCTTACAGAAAGCCATAGTAGTGCCTGATGCTTCCAGGGACATCTTTGGCACCTCTGAGGTGGAGCTGAGGTCACTGTTTGGACAGCAGTGCATTACCTCCGGAGGCTTTGGAGGGACACAGCGAAATTATTGGAAAACTTCAGGAGTAGAATTGCACGTGGGAGGTGCCATGGGGAGGAGACGGAGGGCTGTTGGGAGAGGTATCCCACAGCTGGGTCAGTAGAAGTGAGAGCATCTGAAAGCGAAGAATGGCTGCTTGAATGGGACAAAAAAACCATGGGGAAACACGGGCACAGTTCTGGCAAAGAGACCTGGAGCCACAGAGGGGTCGATTACAGATATCTGAGGTTTATTCTGGGGGGTCAGAGGGGAGCCTGCAGAGCACGGCTCTCCTCCTCCCCAGAGGCAGCGGGGTGGAAAAGCTCCTGCCTGCCGCGAATTCTCCGATTATCCTCCTGGGGAGCAGAGCACCAGTTCTGGGGCACAGCTCCTCCTGTTGACTTTCTGGCTTTAGCAGATCTCAGGCTTTAAAATGTCTTCTTAAAACCATATACTAATTCCAGGTGTCCTATCAGTTTAGACTGCTTAAAAAAACCTAAAGCTGTAGATCAGTTTAGACTGATTAAACAGTTCTGAAGCTTTAGATCATCTCAAATTGGTAAAAAAATAAGTGTGAAAATACAATCTGCAGAACAGCAGTGGGGTTGGAAAGCAGGAGCTGCTTAAAGCAGCTATTTGCTGTGTTTATATATTCCTTGGGGAAAAACAAATGTTTATGATGATTGTCCTTTATGTAAATCAGGGGTAATACTACTTTAATGAGTGTAATTACATTCATGCAGAATTGATGTAACTGAGAAGTGAATTGGGGCCACAGCCTGCAAAGTGACAGATACTAGAAAATCTTTGGCTGGCCATTACTAGAGAAATGAAGTCTGCAGGCACCCAGTTCACCAATGACGTGGATGTGTTACGACAGATCTTTGTGGTTTAGTCCCGCTTAGTGTAGAATCAGAGACTTTCTCTCTTTTCTTTTTCATCAACACCTGTCCTCTTCCAATGACACTTAGTGAAAAAGTCTGCATTCATGCAACGTGAAAGTTGTGTATTGTAGCACTGCAAGGAATGCACCAGATAAAAGTTTAATGGAAAATTTTAAATCTCCACGTTTCAGTTTCCTGATCATTAGCTCATCTCCAACTAGGCAAGCACAGATGATTTTAATTATTCATGCATTTGGAAGGTGCTTGCATTATTTGGAAGAAAGCACATGAACTTGTCATGAAACATTGCACCCATAATGCTAACTGTCAAGGAGGAGTCACAGTTAAGGTTAAGTCAGTTTTAACTTTGCATTTCCCTATTTTAAGCTTAGCTGTGCAACCTTAATTATGCATGAACTGGATTTTTTTTTTTTTAGAAGTACAGAAGGTTCACTACCAAATGTTATAAAACATGTCCATCAACGGTTACATACATGAGCACATCACAGTAAAGCCTGATGAACTTCCTTAATATCACTGCATCTGATTTAGCTTTGATGCTAATGAGAAGAGTGTTCAGAATGTAAATCTCTGCATTCCAGCTTTTCTTCGTCTCCATGCAAGTAGATTGTGAGTGATCCGATGGCAGGCAAAGCTTTGAAAACTGGGGACTCACATAAGAAATTTCTCGTTTTCCAAGAGCCTGTCTTCCCTTCCCTTCTCCTGAGGCAATAAACCTGGAAATCCCTTACCCAGTGCAGTGCCTGTGTCAGGATGGGAGCTCCCAGCTCCACCAGTGTCGCTGATGGGAAACTGTCTGTTATAGGAACTTTATGACTGTGGGTTTTTATCCTTGCAGACAAGGTGACATTGTCCTGCCCCCTTATTACCAACCTGAGGAAGATGATGAGATGCCCTTTATCTGCTCACTGTCAGGAGACAATGGAATTATGGGCTGTCACGAGATACCCCCATTGAAGGAGCGGGGCCATGAATGTTGTTTGGACAAGGACGATTATTATTACTACAACTCAGTCCGGCAAGAGTTCAACATCAGTGGCATGTGTGTCAACTGGAACCAGTACTACAACGTGTGCCGTACAGGCAACGCCAACCCGCACAAGGGTGCCATCAACTTTGACAACATCGGATATGCCTGGATTGTGATATTTCAGGTAAGACCGTGTTAACCTCCTAACCAAGGCTCAAGCTATTTTTCTGTTTTCCAACTCAATCTTTCTGTGCTCCCATGATGGTTTCTGCAGGACGTGATACAGCTGCAGAGAGAAAAGGGCCTTGTAACTACTCTGGCAGGAGAGACAGAGTGCACACCAGGAACGGTGTTCCTGAAGATGAGGAGGGATATAGAGCTATTCCAGGCCCTTGCTGAAATGAGCTACACCCTTGTACCAGTTTTCCCTTCAATCCAGATCACTATAGCAAAGGAGTCTATTTTTTTTTTTTTAAATTCCCAGCACGCGTTGCAGATGGGAGCTAAAATCCGTGCCTTTTTTCTTTTCTGCCGGCTGTACGCAGTGTCCAGTCCAAAGGGCACAGAAACCTGCTGCGGGTTTTCCCCTGCTGCGATCCAGGGAAATGAACTATTTTAATGAAATAGTCCTGCTGTGGGCTAGCATGATCTCACAGGCTTTGACAGTATGCCAGTGTCACCAAGCAGTACCACGCTGATTTCCTGGAATGGAAATTTGGCCTCCTTGAAATGAATTGTTGTTTCTCAGCTTCCTTGGGTTGCAACAGCCCTGCCAGTATCTGCCTGTATACACTGAGGAATGAACCCTGGAAGCTCACTTCCCTCCTGTTTCTCTTTGCAGGTGATCACACTGGAAGGTTGGGTGGAGATCATGTACTACGTAATGGATGCCCATTCTTTCTACAATTTTATCTACTTTATCTTGCTGATAATCGTAAGTATAAGACTTGATGACTGTCAGCATTGCAAGCTAGAGCCTACAAAAAACTGGTTGTTAGGTCAATGCAGGTACCAGGGAAGAAAACTACTTTACCTGGATTTCTTCTAGGAATCTCAGGAACCCAGCTGGTTGATTTTCACCAAGAGTCGGTGGCAGGATCACATAGTTGTCAGACGGGTTATTCTCTTTCACTCAAAAAATATGCTCGGGATTGATTCCTAGAGATATACATACCCAGTGTAGGATAATGTTCTCATCCACAGATCTTTTCTCAAAGTAAATTCCCCAAATCACAGAAAAGCACAGAAAACCATTTCTGTGTCTGCCCTCCTACTTGGTCTCTTTATACTTTTTAATGTCTTGAGTCATTCTTGAGCCATATTTTATGGCTTTTGGCAGCACCTGGATTTCTCAGAATCAAGGTCTCAGATTCAGATTTTGTCAGATTCAGGGTCTGTCACACTGAATTACTTCCTCACCATGAACAAATATAAGTTGCTGCTCCAAAAGTGTCAGCAGTCCAACAGAAACTGGCTATGTGAGATCACCTGTGGCTGGTGGGGATGGAAAGAGAGAAGTGTGTCAGTGATAAGAACTTAATAAGCAGCTTATAAGCCCTGTGGATTTATACAAGTGAAGGTTGAAGGTTGCTTTGCTGTAAGGACATTTGTTGTTGGTACCTGGAGAGAGAGGTGAGAAATGTGATGCCCTTGCCTCTTCCATTCCTCAAGCCTCCCACATGTAAGTGCATTTTCTTGGAGGGAATATCCTCTTTCTAAGAAGGAAGGATTTTGTTTTTTTGAAGACTCTTGCACTTTTCCCATATGGAGACCAAAGTCAAGACTAGAATGGAAAGACCTAGGATGGATTATGGGAAGTATAAAATCTGTACACAGTAGGTGCAATTTAGTTCTAGGTCACTTAGCCAGTAAGGACCTCAGTGTGTATCTCCAAAGCCTACAAGCATTTGGATGGGCTGCTGAATGGACCTGGTTAAGACTCTGCTCTTCACCTACTATTTGTCCTATGTGGCCATGCCCTGCTAGAAATAGGATCTCTAGAAGCAGTCACCTAGTAATGCTAACAGACTCACCTGGCAGAGGATCTAGTTTAAATTCAAATTGATATGCAATGATTTGAGAGCAAACAAACCTTAATCCAGTTTCTGGGAGAAGTTCTGCAGCCTGTACATACGGGGAGTGGCACAAAAAAAATCTGCTGGTCCATTTAGGTCAGAGAACTTACGAAAAAGCTGAATCTTCATGATATCCTCGATTTCTCCCTGCCTTCTGGCCTTCTACCATCACAAGGGAAAGACAAGGAGAGAAAAACAGAAAGATGACCTACTCCCTGTGGGCTGCAGCATGAGCCAGGACAGCAGAGGTGAAATACATCTTGAGGAATGCTGCTTTTACTTTGAGGCTGGAGAGTCCCAAGGAGAGACAGTGCAGAGGTATGACTGCACAGAATGAGGGTAGAAGTCCCCCCAGCTCTATTCCCAAAGGCAAACTGAACATCCACTGCTTTTTGTGAGTTCAGAAAACAATTATTTCCCATAAAGTTTGTTCAGATCCCCCACTATGCAATAGACATTTAGCACCTACTTGCATTTTCACTTTGAGCAGCATGGCCAGGATACCCAGGTTTGTACAATGTGCAGTTCGGCACAGACTTTCCTCCTGGCCTCAGACACAGTCTCTGCCAGAGCCAGGAAGGACTGTGCAGAGTCAGTGTTTAACCATTGGGGTGGGCATGCCCGTCTCCTGCGGGCCAGTTCCAAAAACTGCCCCTCACCCCTGCTCCAAACTACATAAATTCTGTCAGCATATTTTTGGTTTCTAAGCAGGAGCATCCTTCTAGTGCTGGCTCACCTCATGTGGATTCCCAGCGATTCAAACTTTGTCTCTGAATTTGCAGGCGGCTGAAAACCCTCAATTAAACACTCCACCTGAGATTTTACTGCGGAGTGTCATTGACATTTCTAGACACTCCTTCCTCATTTGCAGAAGCCATCTAGGTTTATTTCCATCAAACACAGGAGCATACGAACCTCAACTTATCCTGGGGACTGCTCAGAACAAAGCCATATGCTAGATGGGATATTTCCTTTGCCTTTGGTGGCATTACACCAAGAAAGTATTTAGCCTTTCTGTTACCTTCTTTGCACGTGTAATGCACCTTTTGCAGCACAAAGCAACACCACAGTGTGAGCTTGCTATCCCTTGGTTTCATTTTCCCTCTGAGTTTTCTTATAAAAATGACGATCCCTCTTCAAATCTCATGAAGCACAGTCCTTCCAGCCTTTATCCTTCCCTCCTTCTGCATGGTCGAAAGGCCTAGGTTTCTCAGCAGGATTGCTCTGACAGTCATACTTCAAGCCCTGACTCTTTGCTTTTCCACATACATCCTAGCCTTGGCTCAAACTTACTCTTCTGGGGCTGGATCTCGGCAGCCTCTTCCTTAGACCTATGCTTTCATCCATGACTTCTCCCTCCCTCACAGAGATATCTTCAAACACCTGCATAAGGGCATTACCTGCTACTGCTCATCTGGCAGGAAGAAGGCTCCACCACCTGGATATATTCCCGGCATAGTCTAGGATTCCTGTGTAGACGTGCTCCCAGAGGGGAAGAGTGCTGGCTCACCCTAGCACTCAGAGTGGCCTTGCAGAACAACCTGGTAAAAGCATTTTGCATATTCAGCAAATTGTAAATAGCTTCCCCCTCTGCCAGAGACCAGGGAGGTGACATGCTTTCACCTCTCGGGTCGTGCTTCAGTTCGATCTTCCTGCTTGATGTCCAGCTGTCTCTTTGTCACCTCTCCAGCTACTTGGCCACTGGTGTGGCTCCTGGACTAGAGAAAGCTTTTCTGAACTCTCAGATTGGCAACCACATTGCATCACTCAGTGGCCTCCTTGAAATGCTCTGTGCTTACACATGTGGGCTTCAGAAGACAAGCTGTATATCCAGGCATAAGCAATAAAAATAACAGGCAAGTATGTCAGCATCTCCAGCACCAGTCAGATTTTATTAGATATTGCAGAGACAGGGATCAAGCCTTGGGCTGAACAAGGCCAGGATCTGCTTAATCACAGTACAGCTCAGTCTCAGGGCTGAACAGGATTCCTATGTGGGGCTTTGAATCAATGGTTTCCTTCTGCCTCTGTCAGATGCTTTGTCTGACTCTATGTCAGACCCTTTCGGTCTCCCTGCTCAGCTAGCTGAGATGGATCGCTCAATTACGAGTCATCTGGGACCCTTACTGTCCTTCTGCTAGCTGGGAGGCAGAGTCTTAGAGTTTATGGACTCAGCAGAGCCTTAGACTTTATGGACTTGCCTGTTGTCTTAAGGATTAAACAAGCTCATTTGTTTTGCATTTGATGTTCCTAGCTAAGAGGTTTAAGAATTGGGGGCTAGTTGCCACATCCAGTCCTCTCACTCATCCCCTTTTTGGTCAGGTGGTGGGACATCACAGCAAATGGTTCCTGTGAGGACAGGGCTTGGTGATGTGAAACCTGACCCCCCCTCTGGATTCAACCCCAGGCTTATAGTATGACCCTGCTGAGGCCATCTTGTGCCCTCAGCTCCTCTGCTTGTAGCCTAGAGAGAAGGTGTTGCAAGTCTTAATCGCTTGTTGTTTGTGGAGGTGTTGGAAGTTGCAAAGTACCGGGCAGCGTCACAATTAGCGTTCCAGAAATGCGCGCAGAGCTGGTGTCCAGCTCCCAACCCTGCCTCACGCAGGGCAAGCCAAGGGAGATAACTGAATGGGCAAGCCCGTGTGAGTGTGTATCGTGTGGTGCTGAGGGAAGAGGGCAGGAGAGTGCATCGGGGAAGAATTTGGATTCCCAGTCATACTCTCTTCGGTGAAAACACACAAGACATCACGGACTAGGGAAAATCTTGGGGGAAGGTGAAGGAATCCGAACGAGGCATTGTTTTAATTTTCAAGGCCACGTACAGAAGGTGAAGGGAAAATAGGCTGAAATATGGGCGGGAGGATAGGGAAGAGAAGGGTTCAGTGATGAAGGGAAACAGAATTAGAACAGCTTTGAAGGGTGCTGAGAGGAGGAGAAAAAAAAAAAAGCCCTTTATTTTGAGATGGTTTATTGTCCTTATGCTGAATCTGGTTGGGAAGGGCTTCATGTTTCAAAGGCTTATTCAGATGCTAGCAGGGACATCTCCCCTTTGAAATACTGAGAGTCACTGTATTGAGCCTCTGGACAGAGCTGCTGAGCACCTGTGTGCAAGAGAAAGGGACAACCAAGGGTGCAAGCTGGTGGGGGAGTGGCAAGGGCTGTGCACTGAGGGGAAGGCTGCTTGGATAGATAAAACAAGCTAGGGCACTTGCTGAAAAAACCTCTACCTTTCCCATGCAAGAGGGTTAGGGTCAGGTTATCGCCACCTTTGCTTGCCCTCTCCCCTTCACTTATATGGGGGAGGACACATGCGTGAAGATAAGGGCAGGACTGGATCCAGCTCTGTGTCAGAGCTGTTTGCTTGGAAAGGAGAGACGGAAAGGTGAGACTGGGTCCTGTGTGGGTTCGTACAGGAGGAACAAAGTGGAAGGATGTCCCGTAGCAGGGATGCTCCCTGGTCCAGGGGAAACAGAAATCTTGAGCTGGTGCTGCTTCTCCTCCCGGGGGCTGCCCCGCAGAATCCGTTTCAGAGCAGCACAGACATGTGGTCCTTGTTCAGAGATCAGACTCTGTGTTTTATCAGTGCTGTATCACCACTTACAGCTCTACGGGGAGTAAGCACCAATCAAGGCATCGTAGCTTTTGAGAATTATTTTGAATGTGGTTACCAGCCCTTTTATGTATGAAATTCTCATCATGTTGAAGCCCAGGTTTTATCCTAAGTGGAATGGATAAATCTCCTAGTGGAGATTCATCTGTAATTTCATAATATGTAACACTGAGAGTGAGATTTTTACCTCCAGATCTTTCAGCACCAAGAAATATTTGCTCCATTTTACAGATAGGAAAACTGAAAGGGAACATGCAAAGGTGTAAAATAAGCCTGGTAGACTTTTTGGCTTCTATATGGAGAATAGGAAGAACTTGGGCATTTTGTTTTGTTTCTAAGAAATTGGGGGAGTAGGTTGTGGTTGCTTTTGTATTCGAAATGGAAAGCCTACCTAGGCTGGAGAACAAGTAATATAAGAGCTAATATGATATGTATAGTATCAGAAGAATCAGAAGAATAGAAAATGAGCAAGAAAGCATGGTTTTGCCAGACTATTTAGTGTCATTCTCAAAGTCATTAGTTTTTGTAAACTCCTCTTTGATTTCAAGAGCTCATTCATTTCAGCCAAATGCCATCTCAATGTATGGCGAATTAAGGTGTAAATGGCAGAAATAAATAAAATGCTCTGAACATACTGACATGTCCTCCAAGAGTTGAAGACCATAAATGACAGTGCATGATTTTTCCAGTAGTAAAAGAGCAAGCAGAGGAGAAAGCAACCAAATTATCAAACTAGTCCTCTGTCTCCCACCTTCTGTTTAACAGAAAGGAGAGGGAAAGAAAAAGTCCAGTTTTCATCAAACCCTTTGCAGGTAACTTCTAAGTGACTTGCTAAAGGTCCCAAAGCCTGCCAAATGAGCCAAAAGTCAGGCTTGTGTTTCCTGAATTTCAGTTCAGAGCTCTAAATTCTGCATGGAAATTACGTCGAGCGAGTTCTCAAAAACAAGCTCAGCCAGCCCTGGCTTCCTCTGAAATCCCATCTCCGTACACAGGCTGGTTCCCATTCCTCTGTCTGTCTCCAGTCACTTTCCCCTCCTCTCTCCTTTTACAGTCCCTCTCCCGCATGTTATTCCTCGTGCTGACATTGATTGTCCCTTCTTCTCCTTTGCTATTAGGTGGGCTCCTTCTTCATGATTAACCTGTGTCTGGTGGTCATCGCCACGCAGTTCTCGGAGACCAAGCAGCGGGAGCACCAGCTGATGCAGGAGCAGAGAGCCCGGTACCTCTCCTCCAGCACTGTCGCCAGCTACATGGAGCCGGGAGACTGCTATGAGGAGATCTTCCAATATGTCTGCCACATCGTGCGCAAAGCCAAACGCCGCACCCTGGGGCTGTACAACAGCATACAGAGCCGGCGCCAGGGCCACGTGGAGCCGAGCGATGCCAAGCTACGCATGAACAGGAAAAGCCAGAGGCACTACAGTAAGGATTGCATGGGTAAAGCTGGAAATGCCAATAGTGGAAATGTGAGAGTAACTGGGAGCATCTCCGTATGCCAGCTTGCCAAAGGACCTGTGCCTACAAAGCACAGAATTAGAATTAATATTAATATTCACCATTGAGCATGGGGCCATGGCCAGCGCACCAGACCAGCAAGGAGGGGATGACCAGCAAGAATGGGAATGAAACAGGGGTGACCAGCAGGGAACATTGGAAACCCAGGTCTGAAACCCGGACACCACAATGGGATAACATTAAAGGCACTGGCTGAGGCTTGTAAAGGGCTCCAAGTCTGGTATAGCAGGATGATGATAGCAGTTTGGGGGAGAGAAGTATTAGGGGGATATGACTAAGGATTGGACTCGGTGGCACAGCAGGTCCCCCAGAGCTCTCCTCCCAAACTGAGTTGCTGTGGGACCTCAAGAGAGAGGGAAAGGGAGTAGAATTGCAATAGGGTGTCTCCTGAATCAAGGGAGCAATACTGAAGAAGTCAGTTTGATATGCAAGGGCAATGGAGACAATTTCTCTTGATGGGAGCACATGCTGTTGTGTAAAATTTGACACGAGATACCATTTAAATTGGATTCCTGGCCTGAAAAGTGACTGTAAAAATGGTTTTATAGAGTTAGTATTAACTGCCTGCGATGCCTTTCCGAAGTTATGCTCCCATTAACAAGCAAAAAGGCGGATTTTCCTTCAGCTGGTCTTGCATACTGTGTCTTTCATTTTCTTTACTTGCTGGGAGAAAAGTTTCTGCAGGCTTCATCCACTGTGTTAATGAATTAATTGCTTCATTCCCCCAGTGTCCATTTGATCTTCCAGGCCCAACTGGAGGATCGAGGAACACAAACTTAGTTTTGTCACTGAAGTCAGGAGATCTATTATGATTCAGAGCGCACGCACTATCGGGAGAAAGTGTTCTTGCGCTATCTTTTCTAGCTTCTTGAGATGCTTTGCTAATGTAGCTTCCGTAATTTAGAGAGTTCAGCTCAGCATGTGGGTTCTTGGACCCCACTTGTAGCAGTTCAGGCCAAAAGCAGCCCTGGTGATCGTTTTTCCCTCAGTTCCCACTTAACACAAGCTACTGAGTCTCAAGCTGTGATTCCTGCATCAGACAAAACAGTTCTTCCTCTGATGGACGTGAACCCCCGTTGAGCCTAATCATTGGCAGCTGAACAGTACCATGCCTTTTGGACAGTCAGTGTAAAGCCCCCAATTGCAATGGCTTTTATTTCTGCCCTTGAGATGACATGCCAGTGTTTAATCATCCTTACAGCTAGAAAGCCCAGTTACCCTGTCTAAATAACCAAAAACCAAACAGGTGCCCAGTTTGGATGTCTTTTCCAAAGCCTTCTCCTTTAAGCGTGATCATTTCTCTCCCCAGGGCTTTGCCAGCAGCACAATTCTCTCGACTGCCCTCCTCAGGGCTTGGTCCAGCCCATTGCTGTGACAGCAACCTCTGATCCCACCAACTGCCCCCGATGTCATAGCGGGGAGCACGAAGCATCCCGAAGGCTCTCTGTCCTGGATAGCGCTGACTCAGACCAGGAGGATGGACGAGCCAGCGAAGAGGAGGGAGAGGGCAGCAGAGAGGACCAGAGTGCCTCCGAGCTGGAAAAGGAGGAGGAGGAGGTGGAAGAAGGCGGACGGCTGAAGTTCTGCAGTGACATGTGGCGAGAAGTGAGGGTCAAGCTTCGAGGGATTGTGGACAGCAAGTACTTCAACCGCGGGATCATGATCGCAATCCTAGTGAACACTATCAGCATGGGCATCGAGCACCACGAGCAGGTAAGGCACCGCAGGGCACAAGGTGGGCGGCAGGGTCTGGTGAGTCCTGCTTGGGGTTATGGCCTCGCTAAGCAGCTGATGCAACTCAGTGGAGGCAGAGATTGAGCAATTTGGACCCCAGGCCGCAGCACAGATGGTCCCAGCACGGCTTTGGAGAAAGCCTCAGGAGCTTGCAGGGTCTTTTCTTCCTTATCCCTGCACTTAATCACTTTCACTGTCTCCTTGTATTTTCCTCTCACCTCCTTTCATTCCCTCTCTTTTCCTCCTCCCCGCTGACTTCTATTCCTCTGTTTTTCTTTTTTACCCTGTCTTCTCTTTCCATCTGCTTCTCTCTCCTTCACCCCCGTCTCTTCCATCTTCCTCATCTCTCTCTCTCATTTCCTTCTCCATTAGCTTACTGAATCCTTAGTCTATTTGGTTAATTTAATGTGCCCTCTGGGGATGTCACAGGCACTTCACCAGCATCTCAATTCAAATCCATCAGCTTGCTAGCCTTTCCAGCTTAATTAAGAGATGCCTGAGCGCAGTCTATCTATACAAGAAGGCTAGGAAAGGCACCACCTCCCATCTCCAGTCATTTTTGGGGCTCAGATGGCTTAAGCCTTTCCTTTGCCCTGACAGCAAGAAGTGGTAGATAGGTCAGACATAGACAGCAGGTATGGACACAGGTTTGACTTTCATGCCAATAGTTTGCAGGCAGCTCTGAGTCAGCAGTGCACTTTATCCTAATGACAGACTTGTGAGATGGAGAAGGATTGTGTGCCCTCATTTTATAGCTGGGAAACAGAGGCTGTGTCTACTTTATGATGTGCAGAGCCAGCTTCAGAGGGTGTTAAGCACGCCCATGACCTTGCATCTGCATTGCTGGCTGGTAGCTCTGCTGCACTTTGCATTAAAGGAGTCCACGCTGTACATCCAGATCTATGCCACTAGTCTGAATGTGACCATGATTCGCTCCACGTGTCTGCCCACATCACATAAATAAGAGATCGCTCCACTACTGAGATGCTGACTGCATTGAAGCTTTGGAGCCAAGGTGAAGTCTAGTCTTGAACACAGTCTCAGGCAGCAAAGAGACAGGCAGTGAGTCTGGTTCAAGCAAGGCACACAGATTTGTCCTGTGCTGTATCAGGATGGAGATATCTTGAGACCCAGAGTATCTTAAATTCCCTGTTTGAGGCAACACAGTGTCTGAGCCAGTATTTGAAGCCTCAGATGTCTGGATCCCACCCACATACCAAGCATTAGACCATTTTTCAAAGCCCAGCTAGTTTCTGATACAAGGATGGGAAACCTTAATTTGATCCCAGAATGCAAAACTGCACTGGATGCTTCAGTACCAGAAAAATACTGGCAGGAGCTCAGAGGAGAGGAGAATGAAGAAGAGGCTGGAGGGGTTGACTCATGAAAATAGATTAAAAAGAGCGATGTATTTATCACGTAGCAGAGAGATGACTAAGGGTTGAAGCCCAGGACAATATGAAAACTGCCCACTGATGTTTTAAAGATGTGAGCACCAAGCAGGGAGAGCCATTGTTCGTTTTGGTTTATTGGAGACAGTGTGAATTAAGAGTTTAGCAGAAGAATGTTTGAGCTGGAGGTAGAGAATTCACTCTCATGTTATGGCTATTGTGTGTGCAGATTTAAGCCCTTCTAGGCCGCGTCTGCTGTGTTTGTACAGCCCGCAGCAGAGTGGGATCTGCCTGCAGCCTTGGGGTTTCTAGTAGCAGGTTATTAATGACACGTCCTTAAAGTTATGCTATCACTTTTTATCCATAAGTAGCTAGGAAAAGCTTATGACCCTGCATGCTGTTTCTACTAGAAAGAGACGTCAGTTGAATTGATCATAGCTGAAAAATGTGGTGCAGCCTGTTTATTTAAAATATGTGTACTGAATCCTGTTTCCCTGGCACAAAAAGATAAAAAAAAATATATTTAGACCATACCATGAATTCCAAGTCCTTTTCAGTCAGCAATTAACTCAAAAGCACACAGGCATTTGCACTTCCCTTTGCTCTCTTTCAGTTTTCCTCAAGCCATGCTATCAGTACATCTCAGACTGGTGCTTCATCGCCTCTTTTTCTCTCCTTCTTTTCTCTTTTTCCTGTTGTTTTTCCTCCTATGAAACACCAATTTTCACAGAACAATATCCAGCAAAACCCCTCTGCCTATAGAGATCTGTGATTTGTAGGGTGACGCCATCCTATGGCTGAAATAGCTTCCGTTGCTTCAGCTATTTCATCATATGAATGTCTCCTGGCCCAGAGCTAATGCATATAGAGACCTCTCGAGCTTTTATTTTCTGGTGCATGGGAGATCACAACCCCAGCCACTCTCTGGGGACGTATCTGGCTGGGCAAGAGGGTGTGCAAAGGTGTCACAAGTTTGGGCAGTCCTGGGAGCAGCTCATGGAATGTCTGTCAGCTCCTTGCTGCTCCACTTGTTCACGGACAATAGCAGGTGAGCTGGCCCGCAGACCAAAGCTCCCACCAGCCACCAGGTTAAGGGGTGAGAGAGACTGCAGGAGCCAGGCACAAGGTTCAGGCTCAGAAACACAGGAACCTGGGGGACAGAGCCCGTGTGCGAGCCTTGCCTTCGATTCCTGAGCCTTGACCAACAGAAAGAAAAACAGGAATTAAAATTATCTGTTTGTTACAATTCAGGTATTTAATATTCGCAGTGTTTTTCTACCGGGAGACTTAACCTCAGCAACTCAAACCACTTTACTCGGATCTAAATCATCATGGAATTTGGCTTTGTTTAGCTTATCCATCCAGTCCTTTGTCCTGTCCTATTTCTGTGGCCAAGGCAGCTTCCCATCTCCTTATACATTGGTTGTGAGGGAAATCAACTCATTTTGGGATAAACTGCACTGCACTGTTATGAGTAATTTTTAATCCTTAAGCTTATCACAAGTTATCACTTGTAAATAGATAAGTTTATTCAGATCCATCAGTGTGCATTATACCATGTAATATCCTCAGTATTAGGCCTTCAGATATTGCTGGGACATTGCACAAGCCAAAATCCATAATTTCAAGCGTTGTCCTGCTTGAAATAGTTTTTGCAGTTCTTCAGATCTGTTTCTACTTGGAAGTGCCTATTTTTAAAATCCAGTGTAGAAAATCAAGATATTAGATGCTTGTGGCTGTCCAAAAGGATCCTTTTAAGAGGCTTACTTTTTTTTAATATTCACAGAGGATCTGGTGCTGCTCACTTTTCTCCTTTATTCAGCATGAAGATGAAAGGCTGGTCCCAGCTGAATGTCCAGGCTGCCTTTCTCATATATTTCTTGAATGGGTGGTTAGACTCAAGCTTCTTTGCCATTAGTAGCCAGTGAGACAATTGCTGAGTAACTTGGTTTATCTTCTGCAGTATCTACTTACAGTATTCCTTCGTACATCAGATCAATATTTTATGAGGTCTGTCTTGTGTGGATCAGGAGGCGATCCCTTGTTTCCTAACTAGACCAGCCCTGTGGATCAGTACCTTCATATCCTTTAGCCTGTGTGATTTCCCTTTATACCAGCATTTATTGCATCCACAAGTTCATATTTTACAGTTATTGCTTCTCTTTTTACTATTTGCTGCTTGTCAGAAACGTTCAGCAAATGTCCAAGCCAGCTCATCATACTGACATTTGGTAAATGATGGAACAGTCTCCCTGGGGTGGTAGATGAAACCACATTACTTCAGTCTTGTAAAACTAGGGTATAACAAAACATCACAAAATCCTGTATTGCTTGTGGGGTGGTGATTAGAGTAAGTAAAAGCTAGTTGGTATGTTCCATGGCTGATTTCTATGCCTCTTCTGATTATTGTCAAATGACTTGACAGTAAGTGAGTAAAAATGGACAGGCTGGAGAGACCTCCCTATGAAATATTTCTCTCTCATTCTCAGAGGCAGTGATGTGCAGGTGTGGTTTGGTAGGTCTGGTCTGCATAGATCACATCAATTACTCTTCAGTTTCGAGACAGTTGCAAATTTACTCCTGGTTGGGAGAAACTTCTGTAGGGGCTTCATGGTAGTCTGCATATTCTTAACCTTTCCTATAGTGCAGGAGTTTCTGGCTGCTGTCAGATAATGGACTAATTACATTTTCAGTCTAATTGACATAAGAACTCTAATGTTAGTTAGTAAGAAACTGAAAAGGCGGAAAAAAGCTGAGCCGCTGCCTTCTATTGCCCCAGTTCTAGTTTCTGATCACTGGGCAGGAGCTCTGAAGTAGATCTGAATCATACATTTCACTCTCAGTATTTTGTCTACATTGTTAGGGATGAAGGACTTTTTGCCATGACGAAGTGAATTAGGTAGTTTCATGGATTTGGAAAGACATCCATATGCAGAGTAGGTGAACCAGTCTGGTTAAAACACTGGCTCTGGGCATGCTTTGCCCCGTGGGGTCTCTCTCCCCTTCAAGCCACCTCCCTCACCCCAATACTCAGCTCCCACAGTTTTGTTCAAGTTTCTCTCCTAGTATGATGGGTAAACCAGTCTGTCCTGGCTTGGCAATATACACACTTCTCATACTCATACTTCTGAAAATACACCCAGGAATTAAACATGTCTGTGAAGGCATCAAAAAACAGAGAGGATTTTTGTACAAGACTACGGACATTTCCCAAAAAGCTGGACAACCACAATTGTTCTTGGTCTGTATATTTTATTTACTTGACTTCATGGAAATATCCTAGGCTCTGAAAAAAAAAAATGTATTATCTGCAGCTATCATATATATTAAAACAAACAAACAAAAAGCTATTGTACAGGAGGATGGTAATGCCAGGAACTGAGATCTTCCTTCTTCTCCATTTATCTCAGCAATGCACTCTTAGTCTGATGACTGTGATATTGAGTATTGTCAGGTTGGGTTTCCACTAATTAATGAAAAACAGGCTGAAAGCACAAAGGATTAATTTGGCCTATTCAATTTGATCACAAACATTTTGAGAATCTGTTTAGCTTTTTTGAATGGTGTGAGGTAAACCGAGAGAAACATCTTGTTTCAGATAGAGAGATTCTTCTTGTAGGGAGATTTCTGGTCTTCCCTGGTTTTGCTTGGACTAAAATAGCCTTGAGTTCAGTCCTTTCCTCGTGGACACTTCAATTTACAGTTTCTAGGTAAACCTGGGTGGCCTGGGAGGAGGAAGCCTTGCTAATGGCTTTGATGATAAATGCCTGAGTGCTGTCTGTGGGAGCCTGGCGAGCTCTCACAACTGTGAGATGACACATTGTCATGGTTTAACCTTAGCCAGCAACTAAGCACCACACAGCCGCTCGCTCACTCCCCGCTGGTGGGATGGGGGAGAGAATCGGAAAAAAGTAAGAAAACTCGTGGGTTGAGATAAAGACAGTTTAATAGGGAAAGCAAAAGCCGTGTGCGCAAGCAAAGCAAAGCAAGGAATTCATTCACTAATTCCCGTCGGCAGGCAGGTATTCAGCCATCTCCAGGAAAGCAGGGCCCCATCACGCGTAATGGTTACTTGATAAGACAAACGCCATCCCCCCTTCCTTCTTCATCCCCCAGCCTTATATGCTGAGCATGACATCATATGGTATGGAATACCCCATTGGCCAGTTGGGTCAACCGTCCTCACTATGCTCCCTCCCAGCTTCTTGTGCACCTGGCAGAGCATGGGAAGCTGAAAAGTCCTTGACTAGTGTAAACACTACTTAGCAACAATTAAAACATCAGTGTGTTATCAACATTATTCTCATACTAAATCCAAAACACAGCACTATAGCAACTACTAGGAAGAAAATTAACTCTATCCCAGCCGAAACCAGGACACACATCCATTGTGTTGGGGATTCCATGTATGGGTAGGAAGAAAAGGAGAGAACCACTTTTTCCCTGTTTGCTTGCCCCCTTCATCAAGGTCACACTTCCCTGGCCAGAGAGAGTCCCCCGCACCAGCCATGTGCCAGCCACCAGCCTTGTCCACTGTCACTCATGGCCACACTGCCCCAGGTGCGAGGGCATCCCCACACAGGACACAGCCCCTGGTGGCCCCCACCCTGCAGCCTCTGCTCCCAGCTGGTGGCTCTCTGCACTCCACCGAATTATCTGTATCTCCAGAAACGGCTGCAATGCAGGATCTGCCTTTAGCCAGTGAGTGTGCCTCTCCAGCTGGCTCCTCTCTCTTTTTATTTTCTTTTTTCCTGAGTTCATTCCTTTTGTGTTGCTCTTCCTTCCCCAGCCTTTACTTCTTTCCTACTCCATTTTTAAAAATCTCTCCTTCTTTACTGCTTGTGGGTGCCACTGAGTTTATTTTACTATTCTTTTTTTCAGCTTTGTTTTTTGATTTCTCTTTCGCTGCCTTTCTCTCTGCCCATCTCTCCTTCCTTTCCCTGCCCAGTCTTTCCTGCCCCTCTCTCTAGGAAGGATGTTTTGCTCGGGCTGATTGATGGCCCATTAGAAAAAGATTAACAGGTGGAGGCTTGACTAGAGAAACAGATGTCAGGGAGGGAAGGAGAGACAGGGGAACAGGTGACCTTTTCCACAAGCGAGATGCAAGCATGGCTTTTCAAACAGCAATTGCTCCTTACGACAGCACAAGAGAGGATGTATGGACAGCAGAGAGGAGGATAATGCACCATCATAGCCTGTCGCTTTTTTACATTGATTATTCTCACTGACATAATCATTTGATTCAGGCTGAAACTGGCATCTCTGTTTAGCATATGGACCTTATGTTCCCGGCAAGTGTCATTACTGCCTGGCTCTCCGTGAAGTGATCTTCATCTCTCCCTTCCCGTGTGCACTTGCTCGTTCTTTCTCTCTCTTTGCTTTTATCTCCCCTCCTTTCCCCCTCGTTTTCAGGATGGTTTTGTTATTCAAATGTAATTATGGATGGAAATTGAGCCATTTCCCCTTTTCTGATTTTAAAGAAATGGAGTATTTCAATAAAAATAGAGGATTGCAAGAAATTAGCAAAGGGTGTGGGAAGCCATAGATGTGAAGAGCAGTTTCCAGTCCATTTGCTCACCGGGAGGATCTAGCCCCCTGGGGGTCCCAGAGCAGGGGTTAAAGCAGTCCCCAGCTTCAGGGGGAGGGTCAGGCCCAGAACTGCATTCCTCTCTCACTTCCCCTTCCACCAGCTGAATAAGTAACAGGCACAGCCAACACAAAGGCTGCCCTTCAGAAAAACAGCAATTTTGCAGTCCTCGGGGAGAGACCATGACTCCCCTTCCTAGTGGGCACTAATACTGAGATCATGGTAAAAATATTGGCTCTGACCTGCAGGGACTCACTTTTTTGTTTCCGCAGTGCCAGGAGTGTCTGTCCTCTCTTGCCCCAAACAACAGGCTTTTGCAGTTTTCTTGTTCCCATCCATTCCATGTGATGCTTAAAAGATGCTCAGGCATAGCTCAGACCAATGTGAAGGAAGAGGGGAGTCTTCAGCAACCTTTTTGGCACAGATATCCAAACAGTGACAGCAGTACTGCCTGCTACCACAGAGCCTGGGTCAGACTCACCTTGAAGGCTGGGAGCTGGGGCTCAGTGGCGCATTAGGTTAAACATCAAATATGTAACCTTGTCTGAGGTGTGACATACCTGCCCCAAGGTCAACATGGAAATCTGGGGCAGAGGAGCTCTAAAGAAGTGCCTTGGAGCTGCCGTGCCTTGTCCCTCTGCCTGGGAAGGTGGCACACCTTCGTCTGGAGCAGGTCCCCACCAGCTGCTGCTTGGGAAGGTGATGGCCAGCAGCATGCTACAGCCAGGTGAATTACCCTAGCAGTCTCATGCAGTCTGAAGGCTGTGGGTTGTCTAGCCTGGCCTCAAGATGCAACCCATTATACTGGTAGGAAGTTTTTCTCCCACTCTGGGAACATTTTGTGCCTTGCCATTGCCGTGGTAGTCTCCCTGGGCTATGTATGTGTGTGTCTGAGTATGTGCAAACACGGGCAGGCTTGCGCATGTGTCGCCCCTCATGCATTTGACCTTGTTCGAGACCTCAGCCCTTGCTATTTGGCCTGGTGCAGTCCCTGTCCCTGGATGAGAGGTGGTTGGAGCAGATGAGTCCATCCCAAATTCAGTGCAGGGAATGCCTCCGTTTCACAGGGGATGTCAAGATCCTGGCATCCCTCATCAATGACATAAGCGCAGCCTCTGTCTCCCTCTGAAGCAATGTTTCATCATTCCTGAGGAAACGATCTAGACCCTTTCCTGACCTTGTCAGAGAAGTTTCCAAGGCTGCACACACTGAAGAAAAAGTCATTAATTCAGAAAACAAAAGGAGGAGTAATTTAATTTGCTCAGACTTGTTCCACTGATGGAATCATTAAAACACTTTCTCTCCTATGCACAAACACATCGGTCTCTGCTGGAGAAGGCTGTATCACAGGGGCTGAAAGACGTGTCAGAGATTCAACAGAAAAAAATGCCTGAGGCAGGGTCAGATTGCCTTTTTTTCTTTCTTTTTTTTTTTTTTTTTGCTTTCAACACAGTCATCTTGTGTCATCCCTGGAGGTTTTCACCTTGTACATCTGCCTTTTTCCTCTTGCTGTCCATTTTTCTCTTTTTCTCACCCTGTCCTGCTCTTCCTGTCCCTTATAGGTAGGCGTTAGCAGTGTGCCCCTCCTCGCTGTTGTCTTATTCATCCAGTCTGATATTTGCTTGGGTGATTATTGAGACCATTCTGAGGACAGAGGCATGAGAAAAAACTGCTGGAGCAAGACCGGAAAACTAATGTATACAAAGGATTTGGTGGGGAGCGGGGGAGAGAAAAATGGGGAAGGGAAAAAATAGAGGGGAAAGGGGCAGAGAAGTGCAGTGAGGTTTAGAGGAAGATGGGGAACTGTTTTTCTATCATTCAGATGTTTTCAGAATTTCAGCAAAAAATTGTGCCAGCTACCTGTGGAGACCTCAGAGGAAGAAATCCTTGAAGAAAGAGGTTGACCACAGATCTGCCACTTTTGCCCTGCTTCAAAAAATACTCAAGTTCTTTGCACAAAGTAAAGCAACCTTTAGCCGGAGGACCAGGGCATGGAATGGGATGTGGGAGACGCTTGGTCAGCCTTGGCTGTGTGAATGGCTGTGGGGCTCCTCACCACCTCTAGTAAAAGCATTTGTTAGGGACGTAATCTATGATGAAGGTAGTAAATGTGCAAAGGAATTGGAGTGCAAGTGGCTCTATCCAGCTCCACTCTAATCTTGCAGCTCCCTACAAAGCCTGTCCCCTGGAAATGGTGGCACTTTATTTCCGATAATTTCAGGGCTCTCTCAGTTCTGACTCTCTGAATTTGCCTTCTCTCCAGCCAGAGGAATTGACCAACATCTTGGAGATCAGCAACGTTGTCTTTACAAGCATGTTTGCCCTGGAGATGATCTTGAAACTTGCTGCTTTTGGTCTCTTTGATTACCTCCGCAACCCCTACAACATCTTTGACAGTATCATCGTCATCATCAGGTGACAAGGGCCTTGGGGATCAACTGAAATACACATAGAAAAGAGTACCACAGAGCTTGCACATTTTCATGTGCCTTTTCAAAAAGGATTTAGCAGCTATATTAGGAGGAGCTGAGCTGATGCACAAGGCCAAGGATTGGGAGACCAAGATTCCCAATCTTTTCCCAACGCTTGGTGACCCTAGGCAAGCCGCATAGCATTTCTGCCCCTCAGTTCTCTCCTCTGTAGAATGGAGGCAATTGCTATTGCCTTGTAAGTCCACCACAAATATTAGCTGTGAAATATTTTAAAAATGCACAAATTAAGGATGCTACAAAGGTTTAATGTGTGATAGAAGGACTTGTCTTGCTGGAATTTAATGCTGCAATCCTTTCCTCATTCCTGCAACATGCAGTGCCATGTTCATGTTCTTAAGGGAGAAATGCAGCTTTCTACACATAAGTAAAAGCCTATAGTATATACTTCTAATTATATCTTCCTCAAACGGATTTTCTCTCTGACCCCTTTATACTTGCTGCCAATGCAGAGGTGAAAACTTGGGTTAGCATTGTTATTCCTCTCTCTTTTCTGTTTGTTCACTGGTCTTTCCTTTTGTCCCTCATATTCCCTGTGCCTCTCTGGGCTACAGCATCTGGGAGATCATCGGCCAGTCGGACGGGGGCCTCTCTGTGCTGAGGACTTTCCGTCTCCTGCGGGTGCTGAAGCTGGTGCGTTTCATGCCTGCGCTGCGCCGCCAGCTTGTGGTGCTGATGAAGACTATGGACAACGTAGCCACCTTCTGCATGCTCCTCATGCTATTCATCTTTATATTCAGGTGAGGAGGCAGTTAGTTGCCTCACAGTGTTTTGGGGATGCACTGCATGGCCCGTGTGGGTAGCAACTTCAAAGCATGATTGCATGACTCGTCTTGCCTGTTGCTGTAGGCTCAGGCAGCACTGAAAAACATTTATTCGTTCATAAGGGCTGA
>NW_009207199.1:0-12469 GCF_000690835.1 Fulmarus glacialis | reverse complement strand
TCAGCAGCTGAAGATTTGGCCTGGACGGGGTGGAGAAATACTGCCACCAAATGTGCACGTTGAGCATAATGTCCCATTGCAGGATAGGTGCAGTCTCTTGGTAATCAACACTGGCTGCAGGAGTAGTTCAGTCTGGAGACTGAATCTGGCAGAAGGGCGGCAGGAAGCAACCAAGAAAGTCTGTCAGTGCATCCCATGGATGCAGTGGTAGGGAGATGAAGAAAAATGAGAACAAACAAGAATGATAGAGAGAGCAGATCTGAAGGATAGGTTGGAGGGAATACGTGAGCTCTGAGGCAGTACAGATGGAAAGCAAGGTTTTTTGGTGTGCTATAGGGGTGCAATACACAGGTCCTTCTTCATGGATAGGTCCCAGTGGTCTGGCTGTGTTGTTCTACCCCTCTCTCCTGTGGTGTTACATTAGATTGTTGGGAGGAAAAGAGAGTGATTCTGACGAGCTCGTTTTGGTGGCAGATATTTATATTTGACACCACCTCCACTTCTTGTCCCAACAGCATCCTGGGAATGCACATCTTTGGTTGCAAGTTCAGCCTCAGGACAGACACAGGAGATACAGTTCCTGACCGGAAGAATTTTGACTCCCTGCTGTGGGCCATCGTCACCGTCTTCCAGGTGAGCCCACTTTGCTCTCTATGGGTGGGCCAGGGCAAAGTGAAGAGGATCAGGAGGTGCTTTTTCTCATTGCGGAGCATTGCACTTGCTCCTGACAGCACAAAAGGCAGCACAAAAGGCTCCAGTATGTGGTGTTTGGAGGAAGAACAATTGCGTGTTATAACCAAATGACTGGTGTATCTCTCAGACAGGGGCGCTCCTTCCTTCCTAGGAGACAGTTTGCAAAGGTCACTCCTGTTGTGGCAACTCCCATGTTTAACACCGTCACCTCAGCACATGACTGCCCTCATGGTCACTCTTGTTTCTTCTTGCTCAGTTAACGTTGTCGGGGCAGTACCATGGCTGGACAGTAACAGCGGGCAGTGGGTGTGTGGTTATGGAGAAGTTAAGAGCCTGATGTGGTCCTGATATGTATCTTTTCACTGTCCTTTTCTGAGAATCCCCTTTGTGTTCTTCCTTCATGTTTATGTGGCTTCTGCGCCTGGTTGCAGATCCTAACCCAGGAGGACTGGAATGTTGTGCTCTATAATGGCATGGCTTCCACCTCGCCATGGGCATCCCTCTACTTTGTGGCTCTCATGACGTTTGGCAATTACGTGCTCTTCAATCTGCTGGTGGCCATTCTCGTGGAGGGGTTCCAGGCTGAGGTGAGTTGCCACCAAGGCCTCATCAGGAGGAGGAATAGACATGCTAAGAAGGGGACCTTTGAGACACTTTGAGGGTACTGGGGTGGAGGACTCCCAAAGTATCACATCTCTGTCATTTGCCTTGTTAAGGTTAGGGTGGGCTTCATTAAAAAGAAAAGATGATAGTGTTGATCCTTGCAAGGAAAGAGACAAGCCCACCAGAAGGGAGTTCACAATTTCCATCCTATGCAACAGACCACACCCTACTAGGGTGAGTCCTTTGCCCCTCCAAAAGCAAGAACACAGTACGTCAGCCATCCCAGGTCACACGAGACTCTTACCAGTGATCACACTGATGCCTGGCTGCCAAGGAGAATTTTACAGTTGTTCTAGCAATGAAAGACAAGAACAAATGGTCTTTTCTGTTTACGAGTTCCCAGCTTCTAAATTTGTGTATTCCAGGGTGATGCCAACCGGTCGTACTCAGATGAAGATCCAAGTTCATCCAATGTGGAGGAGTTAGATCAGTTCCAAGAGGTCCAGGAAGGCTCAGGTACAATAGCTCAAACAGCCTTATTTGCTTATCTCCCATTGCTGTTTAGTGAGAAATCTGAAAGCAGATTCTGCAAAAAATTCACTCCCATCTCCAAGAACTTAGTGGTTTTCATTTTGAACTTTGTGCTAGTTTGTGGTGTTATCTGTGGAAAAACAGAGCCATGTTGGCATCTTGAGGAATGTGATAGCTAAGGGCAGCAGTTCTTGAATGACCTACAGAATGGCAACTAGGAGTGAGAAGTAAGACTGTCTCTGCTTAGCTTCAGGGGCACCATTTCAGGAACACTGTGTCCAAATCTGAGACCCACATTTGGATAGGGGATACCAACACATTAAAAAGAGCTCGGAAAAATCTGGAAGTCTTGCCTCATAGCGAGAGGCTAACGAAGCTTAAAGAAAACAGAGAAGTGACTTGATGACACACTCTGTAAGTGCCAACCATAAGGAGAGATTTCTGATGGTAGATGGCTCTTTAATTGAGCAGAAAAACGCATAATGAGATTGTAAAGGTTGGAAGCTGAAGCTAGACAAATTCAGACTGAAAAAAACCCACATATTTTAAGGAAAGATAATTAACTGTTGGAACAATCTGCCTACAAACTGCCAGGTAAGGTCTTCACCCCTCAAAGTCTTTCCTCGAAGACTGCAAGTCTTTCTACAAGAGGTATTATACTTCAGGCAGGACTTGGTGGCAGGGAGCAGCAAGAGTAGCTTGCTCCTCAATGGATGGCGAGCCAGGAGTTGAGGGGGAGGGACAGCCAGACAGGAGGGCAGGGACCACACCAACAAAGGCACAGTACTTGCACAAGGTGAGCAGAGCAGGTCCACTGACACTAGCCAGGGTCAGCCAATGGTTCAGTGATTGCCAGGCAAGTCCACGGTGGTGAGGCAGGTCTGAGGTCAAGCCAAGAAGTTCAGTCAGCAAGACAAGATCAGGATCAATGGGGTGCAAGGACAGGCACGAGCATACTCACAGCATAACCCAGACAAGGACCACAGGCACATGTCTGAGCTTAAATGCAGCTCCCACAGCAAGGAGCTCCAGGACTGTCTTGTCACAGCTCTTTCCTGCAACTTAGCTGTTGTCACAGCAGTCTGATCCAGGGTTACATAGCTGCACCATATCAGAGCTTACCTTGAATGTAGGCAGCCAAAATCCTAGGAGGGCAGATGGGGAAGAGGTTACGGAGCCTGTTGGTTCACTCACGGCTGTGACACTGCATGCAGGTGAGGATATGTGACCTTCATTATGCAATAGGTCAAACAAAAATGTTCCAGTCCTTTCAAGTATTAAAATCCAGTACCCCATCCTCTCCATCCATCTCGACAAATGCTGATGGTAGTCCACAGCACCTAATATACCCCTCAAAGGTGTCCTGGATCTTTAAGGTCAATGATCAGTCATTTGAAGAGGCACAGTGTAGTAGGATAGACTGGGATGAAGAGTATGATTGCAGGAATTTAAAGGTGACCCCAATACATGGATGGCTGCGGGTCTCCCCACATCTTAGTCTATTCCTCAGTGTCTCAGCCTAACTGCTTTAAATAGCCAGTCTGACAGTCGATGGTATTTGTTCAGACCTGAAGATGCAGGTGTCTGTTCTTGGCATGCAGAAGCATACTTTCCTTCCCTTGCTGCCAGGGTTTGGCTTCTTGCTCTGCCTGTTGGCCTGAGTCTGCCTGACCAGCACTCTGCTCGTCTGTCTGGCCCCAAGGAGTGCTGCCATCAGTTTTGGGGACAGAGGAGAATACTTCAAAGTCTTCCCAGCTTGCACTGCTTTTGCCACAACACCCTAAATCAGAAGGAATCAATGTTGATTGATGCTAAATAGCTAATATTCTGTTAGCTGCTGCTAACATGCTAAACAGCTTAGACATCAAAGCAGTCACTGGATAGTGAGGAACCCACCTTCTTCTTTTCTCTTTCTTCTTCTTTTTGTGTCTTTCCACCCAGATCCCAAGCTCTGTGCAATTCCTGTGACACCTAATGGACACTTGGACCCATCCTTGCCCTCTTCCAACCCACCAGTAGCTGCTGGGGGCGTCACCAACTCTTCGCGCAACTCCCTGCAGCCTGACCAGATCCGTGTTGCTGTTGGCTCCCGGAAGAGCAGTGTGATGTCCCTGGGGAGGATGACCTATGACCAGCGGTCCTTGGTGAGTGAGTGAGTAGAAATGTGTGTCATACTCTTCTTTTGAAGCCCAAGCACTCTGTTGTCTTTCTGCCATCATCTGGGGATTGCTGTGGATGATTGCACTGCTGCTGTAGGCTTCTAACACAAGCACATTGCCTGTCTTTAGAAAGCCAGGTCAGTTCACATTATTTATCTAAATTTCCAGATTATTGACATCTATTTCCAGGTTATTGATCTATATTCCATTGAGTGTGGGATTCAGCTCTTTTATATTCTTCTGGTGGGAGAGGGGGAACACCAAGAAGACAGAGGCTCCCTCTTAGAGTGAAACACGTTTTGTTCTCTTGCCCTTTCCTTGTTTTCCTAGAGCACAGGACACAAAATGATAACCCTGAGTGAGTTAAGAGCATAGGAATATCTGGGTGATGCCAGAACTGTCAAATCCCATAACAGATGGTTTTTCTGGAAGCTTTTGTAACAATGAAGAGAGAAATCTTGACTTGGAGCTCCCCATAGCAGGTCCTGCTGCCCCTTAGCACTTCCCCAAGCACTGCTGGCTGTCCAGCCAATGCATCTCGGACCTGTCCACCTTGTAACATCAGCTTTTGGGCTTTCTACCCACTGACACACATAGCTTTGGGGGGGTGCGTCAGTGCTTAAAGGGTTCATACCCCTGTTATTTCTAAACAGGGAGTGCTGGCAGCCACGTACTACATGATAAGTTGGACTAGACTGTAACCAACAAGCCTGTTTCTCTCATTTCTTCCTTTTTCTAAGACTGTACTCAAAGATGGTGTGTCAGATTATCCATCACCCTGTACCTTGTGTTATCCTTTACCCCAGGGCAGCATAAAAAGCTGCCAATCAAATTTTTGGAGAGCTTTATTCTTGCTCTGTGCTGGTGTAAGTAACAACATCAGGCACCTGGCCTTTGGCTTTATTATTTACCTTCCCTGTAAGTGCTCTGCACACAGATGGTGCTATAAAGTAATCACAGCCAACACCATTGCTAACTCATTATCAATTTATTGTCAGATTTACAGGGATTGCTGCTAAATTCCCACCATGCCACTTCCTCAACGGCTGAAAAATGGCAACCTCCTGGCTTAGGGGTGCAGGGAGAAGTCTGTGATCTGAGATAGGATCACATGCTCCCTCCTTGTGCCCGGAGTCGCTGAGTCGCCATCCCGCTCTCTTACAGTCCAGCTCCCGCAGTTCCCACTATGGTGCCTGGGGCCGCAGCGGGGCCTGGGGCAGCCGTCGCTCCAGCTGGAACAGCCTGGCCCGGGGACACAGCCTGAAGCACAAACCTCCCTCCGCTGAGCACGAATCCCTCCTGTCTGGGGAAAGGCACAGGGCAGCAGATGGGGAGCCGGATGGGGCAGGAAGGGTGTTTCATCACCGCCGAACGCTCTCCCTGGACAACAAAGGCGCCTGTGACCTGCTGGAGTTGGCCTCGGTCCCATCCGTCCACAGAGTGACCCGTAAGCTGGGAGCAGCGTCCGGGGCCAGCGAGCATCAAGACTGCAATGGCAAAATGCCCAGTATTGCCAAGGAGATCTTCCCAAAGATGAACAACCGCAAGGAACGGGGAGAGGATGATGAAGAAATAGATTATGTGAGTCCTTGGTGGAGGGAACCTGGGGTTACACCGCAGTGCTGTGGGAAACCCCAAATCCATCCTCAAGTTTCAGTCTCCCTGCCACGTGGATGGGAGAGCTTGCAAAGGTGCTTTAAGTACAGCTGGAGGACAACATTGAACACGGATGGGACCTTCTAGGCCCAGACAAGCTTAAACCACATTGCCAGGCTGCCTGCAAGGCAGTCGTACGGGTGGATGGTGGGAGGAAGGCAGATGCAAGGCACGTGCGTGGTCATTCGGGGCTGTTATTTCAGAGCAGTGCAGCCAGTGATTTCTACAGGCTAGGAAAAGTCAGGCTGTGTGAGCAGCGAGAGCTTTGCATGGGGAACATCAGCAGATCAGAGCAGGAAGCACAGGCACAAGTGACAAAGCAAGTGAGTTTTGTGGTGCCAGCCTGGGAGACCGTAATGCCCAATCTGTGAGCAGATCAAAGGGTGGAAAAAATGGAGGGAGGGTCAGTAGAAATTTGAACAGACGTATATGCTGTATGAAATTAAATCGCTTCTGAGCCCAAGTGCCAACAGAAGGCCTTCCTGTCCTGGCCTCTCATTTAGCTGAGGTAGCAAGGAAGCACTGTCCTCGTGTAACAGAGCCACTCCAACAGCTCTGAGAAGGCATCATGGACAACATCCTGCTCTAAAAAGGACACCAGCAGTTTTATTTGTAATGATCTGGGGAGGAAACCAGATGCCAACAGGTAAAGAGGCCCTGGCAAAGCAGCTCCTTCCTCCTTTTCAGTGGCTTGTTGCTCTTTGAGTCCATTTCCTCATTTGGGGGCTTGAAGAAAGGCAGGTAGTGCACCTGGGGAACTGCAGGTAGTGGTGTTTTGGGGTCAGATGTGAAAGGAAGAGTGCCTCTCTCAGGCAAGTGGGAGGGTAACCAGTGGCACTTGCTTCTGCTGCATCCCTCCAGAGCCTGTGCTTTCGCATCCGGAAGATGATGGAAGTCTATAAGCCAGACTGGTGTGAGTTACGGGAAGACTGGTCCATATATCTCTTCTCTCCACAAAACAGGTTTGTGCAGTTTTTGCCATGAAAGGGTTGAGAAGATGGGGCAGAATCTGTTGTCATGCTGGCCACATACCCTAAGCTGCATGTTAGGTTGCAAGTTTAAACTTACCAGCTGGGAATGTGTTTCATCTCCTCCATCTTCCCTTCTACAGCCAAACAACAGTTCTCTTCCTTGATTCTGGAGATGAAAGGAAGGATGAGAATCCTAAATAGCTATTGTGATTTTCCTTCCCTTTGGAGCATCCCATTTTTCTTTTGTGTAATCATAAATATTTATAGCAAAGCGAGGCAGGGAATACTAACGTTAACCCAAAAAGGAGAAGGAATGTATTATTAATGATTCCATAATACTTATATTTGCTCCCCTGGTACCAGAAGAGTCTCTCCACTTCATTTTCAGTCCCAGTACCAACTTATCAGCAGTCATATCACACCTTTTAGGGCAAAGTTAGAGTTGTTCTTGCCTGAAAAAAAGAAATTTGGGTTAAATTCTTCCTGCTAAAGGGGTCTTCCCATCAGGAGAAAATGTCCGTGTACTCCAGCCAACAGTATTCTCACCCATGTACATCGCCCCTTGAAAAGAAGGGGGGTTTCATTACAGGTGAGAGCTCTTTGCTCTGTGTGACACCTATGCCCATAGGTACAGTGTCTTTCAGAATGGACAGAAGTGTGGTCCCCATGACAGCCAACCTACCTGCCTCTCCTCAGCTTTCAGTATGTGGCCTCTTTGCCCTGGGGTGGTACGAAGTGTGAGTTTGGGAGGAAAACTGAAACTTAGCCTCTTCTCTACAGGGCAAGAGAGGAGCACAGAGCCGTAGTGGTTAGAAAAACACTCTGGCACTGGGGCAATGGATGAAGGTTCAGCTCCTTGCTCTGCCCTTGCTCTGCTCCAGGCTCCCTGTGTGACCATGGGCCACCCTGGGATATTGCCATGGCGAGGGACATCAGTATCAGTGATAGGAAAGCTGCTATGTCAGAACTCAGTTTTGGCCAGACCTCTCAATTCTCTGTCCTCATAGGTCCTAACCTTGCTCTGCCCAAGGCACAGGTGCCTACTGGAACTCTCTTGCAGGTTTCGCCTCCTCTGCCAAACCGTCATTGCCCACAAGCTCTTTGACTATGTTGTGCTGGCCTTCATCTTCCTGAACTGCATCACCATTGCCCTGGAGAGACCGCAGATTGAACACAGAAGCACGGTGAGCACCATTTCCTCCCACCTGCTTTTTAGCCCAACTTCTGACAGAGGTTCGTAAGTGTTCCTGGCACTGGTATGACCTCTGGAAGAACTTCAGCATTAAACACCAGCTCCCACTCATCTATTCAAATGCCCAAGTATTAGTAATTCACATAGCGTGTGCTTCCCCTGCAGGGTCTTATAATGGGGCAACCCACTTTATAATACAGTAACCCTAGTTCCCTCCCTCTTGGAGAGTAAAAGAGTCCCCCAGGCACCTGCGGTTAAGAGACAACTGGCAAAAGGGACAGGGACTGGGAAC
Source organism: Fulmarus glacialis (assembly GCF_000690835.1). NCBI lineage: Eukaryota > Metazoa > Chordata > Aves > Procellariiformes > Procellariidae > Fulmarus > Fulmarus glacialis. Next base: position 4,372 of record NW_009207199.1, on the reverse strand, counting down.
TAAAGGACAGAAGTAACTTCCATTCTCTAGGAATGGCATGTCATCATTCATGTATGCTGCTTTTGAGCTATCTTGGAGATGGCTCAAGCTGGCAAGTGAAATGGCTTTTTCTGCATGTCTGCCTTAGCTAACTCCCAGACTCTACTGCACTTACACACAATCCAGTGGTTTGCGCTCAGCAGCCCTTTGGGAAGGAGTCCCAGGTCAGCGCAGCAGGTCAGGACTGAACAGCACTGGCAGAACAGGACAGAGAGATCCTTGAAACCAGATTTGCAAGATGCATTGCAAATCCCATCCACTGTGCTCTTGCAGAGTTGCGTAGGATCCTGTCCCAGCTGTGACACAGGGCTGAGCCAGGGTGTGTGAGCTAAAAGCTGCCCAGCACTGACCTTTGTCAAAGGCACCTCTCTTATTTCCCCAACTTTCAGATCAAGAAGAAGTCAAGATATATTTAAGGCCTTTTTCTGTTTTTTTTCTAGGAGAGAATCTTTCTCACTGTGTCCAACTACATTTTCACAGCAATTTTTGTAGCTGAGATGACACTGAAGGTAAGTTACTGTGGAGATGAACAGCTCAGAGCCTTTTCCCAGTGTCAGGAACAACATGGTTCGTGTTTGCTCAGCACCCTTCTAAAATCTCTCCATCTTTTCAGTGTGCCAATCCTTCCCTCTACCTTGGTAAAGGCAGATACTGCCTGGGGTTGAGTCCCCTCTTGTCAGGCATGGAGGGGATGTTTATCCTAGGCTTTAAATCCAAAGGGATTTTAGTATCTGGGAGGAATAGCTGGCCTCCAGGTATGGATTTTGCAATAACGCCAAATGTCCATTCCCTTCCTCCTGGAGCAAGAATGGGGAAAATAACAACAATATGAATAACATGCTCTTAGTTGAGATAATTATTTAATAGGTGTCTAAGTACTTTGCGACAATAGGGCAATCTTGTTATTCCCCTCTTGTGATTGGGAAGGAGCCCCAAAACTGGGTAAAGACAATCTCAAAACTGGGTGCCTGAACTTAAATCCCCTAAAATTCATACCTAAATTATGGCCATGATTTGCAGGGTGTTCAGCTCTCCCCAAGGCCAGCGATGTCTGTAGAACCTGCTGGTGTTGAGAACTGCTGAGAGTCGAACCACTCCCTTAGGAGCCAAAATGTGGGTTTTGGTGCCCGATTTTACCTCCCAGGTGATCTCCGGACTGGGAGACTTGCTCCAGGTCTGTGGTATGTCAGGGAAAGGTTTCCTGTGTGTTCCTTACAGTGTCCTGTTGCTCAGGGAGGCAGAGGAAAGGTGAGAAGACACCATGGCTCTGTTATTTCTGGAGTTATGTGCCACCACTTTCCCCAAAGACATTTTCATAGCCTTCCAGGTGAAAGGAAAAGATGATGAGATGACACGCCAGTGTCACATGGAGTTGATAACTGTTCCCCATCCTCCCCCTCTCTCCATAGCAGCCTTCTACCAGGCAACATGGAGAGGAGCCATTTAACCCCTTGTCTTCTCCCCTGTCTTGCAGGTGGTCTCTCTAGGCCTATATTTTGGAGATCAGGCTTATCTCCGCAGCAGCTGGAACATCTTGGATGGCTTCTTGGTCTTCGTGTCTCTCATTGACATTGTGGTCTCGGTGGCCTCTGCTGGCGGTGCCAAAATCCTGGGGGTGCTGCGGGTCCTCCGGCTGCTGCGCACCTTACGTCCCCTCCGGTCAGAGCCCCACTGAACCCTGCTTGGCCCCCTCTTCCCACCGCCCCCTCCAGGAAGGGTCCCAGAGTCAGACCCCACTGTGCCAGGCAAAGTGTGGTCTGCCACAAGCCACAGGGAGGTTCCCCTCGGCCATTCAGCTCTGGCCCTGGAGGTACCTCGTCAGACAACAAACCCATGGGAGAGAAGAGGCTTTTTGGTTGCAGGAAAGTGATCCCCACTGATAGGTCACTGCACAGGGAGAGCAGGGGTCCGTTGCTGCTGAAAACGCTTAGCTTAGGCCAAACATCCCTGCCCTGTCCCTCTGTCACCCCTCCCCTTCCTTCCCTTCCAGAGTCATCAGCCGAGCCCCTGGCCTGAAGCTGGTGGTGGAGACGCTCATTTCTTCCCTCAAGCCCATAGGAAACATCGTCCTCATCTGCTGCGCTTTCTTCATCATCTTTGGCATCCTGGGTGTGCAGGTAGGGTTATTACTGCCCATCAAACAGCCCCCGTGTCCCCACCCCTACCATGGGCACCTGTACCCCCAGGTACAGGTACAGGGAACCGAGCAGAACCAGAGGGACAGGCAAGCCAGGAAAATTTCTGCAGCTGCCCTCTTCCATGAGCTGTCTCCCACCACAATGTCCCTGCAGCCTTTGGCAAAGACAGCCATGTGCTCAGCGAGTGCAGGCATTGCTGGATGTGCAAGACAGGAGTTAATGCTCACGCCTGGCAGGAGTTGGATCAGTGTTACAGGGAGAGCCCAGGGCTGGCATAGCACAGAGCTCGCTGGGTACGTCCATGCCACACCACAAGAGCAAGCAGCTCAGCGCCTGCTTGCACGAACCCTGCCTCCAGTCAGCTCTGTTTCTCCCCCTCACTCTGAGCCCTAAATCCACCCACGACCTTCTTTTATTTCTTTGTTTAATCCTCTTTATTTTCGGTTGTTGCATTGCAGAGGAGCAAGGGTGTGGGCGTTACTTCCATCTCGGGGAATGCGCTATACTTAGTCTGCTCTGATGCATCTGTACAAATGCACAATCCAGTACCTTCCATATGGGGAAAGGAGCCCTGGGCAGAAGAGCCACAGCAGTGCAGTGCAGCTTTGCAAAAAAAAGCATCTGAGAAGCAGGGGATGTTTTTTCTGGTTCTTCACCCTCAGATGAGATCTTCTTTTCCCATCAGCTCTCTCAGTAACTGGGAAGCAAGCAGGGGAGGTTACTCTTGGGGACTGAATAGAAGATTTTTTTCATTTTAGGCTGGTGGCTCTAATTGTGTCCAGAAAGGCTGCCCTAACAGCTGTCAGATGGTGAGGGCTTACAATCATTGCTGGCCCGGGGCAATGGAGGAGGCTGAAAAGCCAGGTGTAGGTTTATCAGGGTGGCCCTGGCTCCTTAGCAATGTGTGAGCATATGCCGTGAAATGGTCCTCCCCTTCTGTCCGGCTCCACCTGGCTTGCAGCCCTGCAGCCCACTCAGCAACTCAGGAGCTTCTGCACATCCCAGGGAGCATGGGGGACCCTGGGGGGAAAGGGTCTGATGGGGTCACTCCCCTCCTGCAGCTCTTCAAGGGCAAGTTCTACCACTGCCTGGGAGTCGACATCAGGAACATCACCAACCGGTCTGACTGCATGGCTGCCAACTACAAGTGGGTGCACCACAAGTATAACTTTGACAACCTGGGACAGGTGAGTGTGCCTGCAGCCTCTGTCTCTGATGGGAATGCAGCTCAAGGCTCGTCTCCTCCTATAAGTACCCCTCCCCGGGGCACAGATGCAATGCCTGGAAAGCTTGATCCCTGGGTCAGGAGAGGCGGTTATTTGGCATGGGTATCCATGCAGAAGCTGTGTCTCCAGTGGGTTGGTATCAGGATGATGCTTACAGGTTGCGGGGGAGAGAAAAGTGGTGGCAGCAGAGAGCTTGATTTTCTTTTTCCTTCTGCCACGAAGCAGATGTTCTTCACGACCTCTCTCCTCTGGTGGGTCTGGCTGCACATGGCTTCCTGTCCCCCCTCCCTCTCCTCCACGGGGGAAGAAACAGGTTTTGATGTGTGCAGAGACACAGGCAGGAAGAGTATTTCAATTTTGTTTGTGTTAGAGTGTAAACTCACGATTTTTTCCCAGCCTGCCAGATACATCTGCTCCACATCTGCTTTGCTTTGTATGTTGCAGGCTCTGATGTCCCTCTTTGTCCTGGCTTCCAAGGATGGCTGGGTCAATATTATGTATAATGGACTAGATGCTGTGGCTGTTGACCAGCAGGTATGAAGACTTTTTTGTGAAAGGACCTTTTTGAGTTTCCTTGGGCTAATAAGGTGGAAGCATGCTGTAACACTCTGCTTCAGACACCACCCTCAAACCAGGAGTCCCTTCCAGGGCCCTTGTGAATCCTTTGCTCACCTGGGTGCAAGGGGTCAGGGTCATGCCTGGTCCATGCAGGGAGGTGCAGCTGTGGCCATGCAGTGGGTGTCTAGTAATTCTCACCCTCTACTCAATTTGGATCACACGGCAGGTCTTTATCTATTTGTAATGACGGAGACACAACGCCATGTGCCTTTCTGGGCAGGCTGGCTTCCTCCTGGCCAGATAACCCCCTGGTTATTTTAATACCCTGTAAAGCAGGGACTGTTGGGCTGCTGTCCACTGCATCCCTGTTCCTCCACTGCTAAGGCAATGACCTGGTGTAGGCACCTGCCA
>NW_009207198.1:6484-13856 GCF_000690835.1 Fulmarus glacialis | reverse complement strand
CAGATCAACACTGCTGCCCAACTTGGTGTGGTCTGCAGACTTGCTGAGGGAGCAGTAATAATACTGTAGAACTAATAATAGTTCTGTAGTAATAATCTGTAGAACCTTCTCCACTAACTTCTTCATTAAGTCAGTAATTTCCCTTTCAATTGCAGTCTGTATTTCAGGAAAATACCTAGTCTTGATTTTACAGGCCATTTAGTGTCTGTTGAAGAGTTTGTGCTGTCTTCTTGAGGTCTAATAATACATCAGGGAAGGATGGTTTTTCTATACTAGCATTTGCAGTGTTTCAGTGTACATGTCTTGTGCTCACACAGTGCTTCCTCCTGGCCTGAACAGTTAGCTGGGTTCTTCTAGGAGGAGAATAAACCCATTGATAAATTCATACATCTTTAGTGCAGCGCCGTATCTCTGAACATTGCAGGAACACACAAAAATGAGTACTTTTCTCAGTGACCATGCCCAACTTTGCATTTCTAGCTAAGTTGATGTTTCAAAGAGCCTCTGCATCCTTCTTGGTTGAAATTATTGCTGCTTACTCTGTCTGCTGGCCTGCTGATTTTTTCTCAAAGAAAGACTTGTGTAGCTCAACCAGTTGTCTCCAAGCTCCTGCTACCATTGCAAATCCATGTGCCACCTGGTGTACCTGGGCAGTGAATTCTGCTGTGCCCAACCATAAGTCCCATAAAGGAACTTAATTGCTCTTCTGTTTAGCCTGAATGAAGGGTGGCCGTCAGGCTCACTGCCCTGTGCTTCATCAGCTTGTGACTGATCAAAGACATGTGTGATGTCTTGTGCTTCCCACGGTCTGACAGCCTTTGGGTTTATAAAAACAATGAAAGGAGACATGGGTTTCGGTATGGTTGTAGAATACTGTTCACTCACACACATCATCTCAGCTGTGCGGGAGATCTGTTACGCAATCTACTATCACAACTCGAGGAATGCGTAAAACAGAGCTGATATGATTATCATGCCCATTCAATGGTCTTTGCTTTCATTTTTCCAGCCTTCTCCATCCATGATAAGTTATTTTGGCTTAGTACCTGGAGTAAGAGCTAGGAAAGGAACATGTATTCTGCAAGGATTTAGGCAATAGCTCTGAAGCTCATAAGCATTTGGATATAAACGTGCTTCTTGCATGTGTCTCCTTTCCTTATCCTATGGAAAGAGAACTGGAAAGCAGCATTTTCAGGATTAGGCCTTTGGGAAAACTAGTATAGGAACTTCTGGTATGCAGATAGCTCTTCAAAGGAGACTGCTGAAGGGAGATTTTTGCCTCTGTTATGAATCTTACCTGTTCAGAAAATTGTTCAAATTTGTCTTTTATTGTGTCAGTCTCCCCTCTCTACTGTTAACTTGCCTGCTCTGGCTGTGGCTTGTGTTTTTATACTCACTCACAGCACAGTTGGGTCAGTTTTCATAGCAGCTTCCACCACGCTGAAGGAGTTTCTTCCACCGGTGAAATGGCTGCCGCTACAGATTGTCATCCTGGGCAAGAGCAGCAGTAACTTACCCTAGGACAGGACATGGAAACACCATAGTAAGCTGAAATTGCTGTGAAAATTGGGTCAACACAATGTACTTCTCTCTGTGCCTTGTTATGGTAGATCTAGGAACTTTGAATGGAAAGGTGTTGGCTACAATAGAGGGGTTTTAGAAATACGGAGAACCATGCAGAGCTACAGAGAAATTTCACACTCCAGGTAGGCGGAGGATTATCCTTATATCTCATTGATAAGAGGGAGTCTCCAGTCAGACAGCTCCTCCACTGACATGTTGGGACAAATGACTTAGCTCTGCAGTGGAGAAGAATGTCCCCAGTGCTGCTTTCCTGGAAGCACCTTCACCCAAAGGTTCTCGTTCAGGAATTAATTTGCTTATGAAAACTCATCAGTTCACAGGGCCTGAGGTGGCACAGCTGCAGGCCGATTGCACTCACCGGGATGAGGATGCACAGCTGTAAGCAAACCTAATTAAGACCTCTGATGAATTTTCCAGTGTAACTACACCAGTAATTGTCAGGATCTATGAAGTAAATAAAGGTTAGTTGTTCTCTCAGTCCTGAGAGTTGCAGAAGTCTGTAATCATCCTATCTTATCAGGAATGAAATGCATGAGGCGTATTAAAGGAGGCAGCAATTGCTATTCACTGGTGATTTGTTACAAATGAAAGCTTTCAGAAATAGCCCAAGACGGGTCTGGCAGCAGTCAACTGACCTGTGATTTTAAGATTGGAGGAATCATTAGAAAAAGGAAGCAGAGCGTAGCAGAACTCGCAGCCTGGTAATTCCCATGAGCTTAGCGGGAACTTGAGCTACTATCACGAGTGACACCCTGAGTATCTGAATCTCCCGAACCGTACAGGTTTGTACTGAAAGTCACCCTTCTGGGAAAAGAAGACACATGCATATTTCTGACAGAATAGTTTTATGAGCTGCTTTTTTCTTTCCAAGACATCAACCTTATCAATAGCACTGATACTAGGGTCTATTTACTATCTATAGACATTATCTCTCAGCTTCTTATTTTATTTAAGGGTAATTTGGCTGGAGAAATCAATTATTGCAGGGAGTGGCTCAGTTATGTAGATACTAGGGCCAAATCTTTAACTCCTGCAAACAAGTTTTGCCTGATTCTGGCAGCACAAATCATTTTTAAGCCTGGTTTGAAATGGCTAGTGTTCCTAGGAGTCCTCTGATTGCATATGGCAGCGGGCTGAAAAAAAAAAAAAAAAAAAAAAAGGCTCCATCCCAACAGGTACCTGCTAGCAGGAGCCCAGCATTATGTAGGAGAACCAGTCTGGAGTCAGCATCTGGAAGCTGACTTTCTGTGTGGAACGGGAAATTGTTGAGCGTCTGGAGTATCTGCTTTATTTGCTCTCAGCTTTTCAATCTCCTGAACAAGATAAAACAAATATGGTGACACATGGAGTTTGTGGGTCCCTGTGCTGCTATTGTGAACACTGTTCTGCATAGGAGAGAGTGGAAAAGCACAGTAATTAAAGCCAGATGTGTAAGTTTATGTCTTAATTTGTTAGCTCCTCACCAATGCAGGTGAAAGAGGTCCTTTGGGATTAACTAAATCCAAGGAAGCCAGGTGGTATATTAACCTCTTCCCTCCAGGATAGAGTTAACTGCAGAAATGGAAGTGTCTTAGCCATGTTCACCTGATAGACCACTCCAATCTAGCAAACTTTTGAACTCTTCTGTCTGGATTCGTTCAAACTCCTATGTTGGTATAGAAAAATAGGTCTGATCCCACGTATCCTTAGGATGCTGCTTTACTTCCCAAGACTGGCTCTCTTACAGTAATACTTTCAACATGTCAACAGTTTCAGAGTGAGGCACAAATCTAATGTGATTTGCTAGTTGTGTGACTGCAAAGGCACATTCCTCCTTCCTGGCTCTGACACATATACCTTGGGGAGTATCTGATTTATGCATATGGGAAAATAATAGCATGCATTGATTAAGTATATTCAAAAAAGGGTTTTCAATTGCTATTGCATAAGGAAAAATTTCAGCTTGTCCTTTTGAAATATCCTGGCCCTGCTTGGATGCAAGAATTATTTATTAGGAAGACTTTAAAGTAGGATGAAAGTAAGAAATCCTATGAGAAAAAGTTCTGTTTGTTTCTTACATTTTCTCCACCCTTCCCTCACCCTGGACTGTTCCATATGGTTAGAAGGAAAATCTTTTCCAAACCCTTTCAATCTAACCATCAGATGGAGCAAAAGGAAAGCTGAACTTGCCCCAGAAGCATTCCCACACTGGAATGTTTTAGATGCTCCAGCCCCAGAGCTTTGGGTGCAGGGAAAGTAGGAGTAGCAAGATGTCTATGCTGTTTGTGGAGGGGTGGATCAGAGAGTGTCTCATGCCTTGGGCGCTGTAGGGAACTATCTGGCAGAGCAGAAGTCATCCTGCAATGTGATGTTGCGGGGACTTTGGTGGCAATACCAGCTCACAGACTTTTTTCTTGTTCTCTGTCCCTGCTTGCCTGTTTCCATGCCATGGGGCACCATACTTGTGGCTGGATGAACGCAATTCCCTACAAACGGCACTGAAGGCCAGAACACTTAGGGGGCAGGGTGCGGTTGTCCTTTAAAGCCAGAGAAGCCCAACATTGATCTGATTTACAGCACAACCCCACAAGTGGTTGCATGCAGGTGACTGACCTCGCCCATCAGTGCCCAATGTGCTGAATAAGGTCCTCGATCTGAGTCTCCAAGCCATAGAAGGCTCTGCTCCAGCTTCAGCTCCATCAAATCACGACCCTTGAGACTGAAGGAAGATGACCTCTGGCACATTGTTTGCTCTGAGTGATTGCTGAAAACTGCAGGGCCCATGGGCAAGACTGGGAGAGGAGTGCTGAGTTATGAAGTGTGTTGGGCCTTAGCTGCATTCAGTGCTGTCAAGATCCAGGGGCTTGTATTAGGATTTCTGGGAAATCTAATATCAGAAAAATTAGTGTCTCTGTGCTTCAGAGCAACGGAGGAGGCTTAGGGAAATTTTAGATATAGGTAATAATTTATTGTCTGAGCTCCACCAAAGCTGCTCGGTGGATGTACTATGTCACCTCTTCTGTTGGAATAACACTGTCACAACACTGCGTTCAGTAATGGGACTTTGAGGAGAGTTTAAATTCAACAAAGATGGAAATATAGTCTACTAAACAGCTCTAACTTTCTCGTGTCATACTGGACAAGAGAGGAGACAGAAAGCTTTTCAGGTACCGTAAGACTAGGTGAGATAAAACTACCTCAAGTTTTGTAACACAAATCTGGATTTTTAACAGTTTGCTAAAAAATGAAAAAAAAGAAAAAAGAAAAAAAGTTAGGCTTTTTCTCTTACTCTAACAAGTCAACTGTGAATAAAAGCAATTACCTAAAAGCTTATTTTTCTTTGACATTTATCATTAAAAAGAAAATGAGAGAAACCGCATGCCAACATTTGTTATAATTTCATTAGGATCCAGGTAGATCTAATTTATGTGGGGGTTCTGTTTCCAAGATGAGGAGCAAATGAATCTCATCTGACAGACAAATGAGTTATAAAGGCTTTACATGAGAACTGTTCTCCAACAGAATGTAAACAAGACACGTTGTTTAATAAGGTCAGACATACAATAAGGAGCTAAATTGTGGCAGGGTTCATCAGTCAGCAACACATGTACCTAGGCCTTCTCAAATGGTGCAAGTTAGCACGCAGTAAAGCTAAAGGTTTAAATTAACCCTAGTGTTTTACCCTCTGGGCAGTGGAACTAGGAGCTAGAGAAAATAAGTTTATAAAACATGGAAGTAGTATGACTTTGTGCAGCAAGTTATAAAGACTTGAATTTCTCCCACGGACTTACAGATTTTTACAGTGTTAAATACCACCATAATGATGAAATCTTGCACGAAAAACCCAGGGAAACAAACTATAGCATAAATGCAACATTTGAGACTTAACTTTTGTGCTCTGGGAACGGACAGAAACCGCACAAGCAGAAGATTCATGTAGCAAAATGGTGGAAAGGCATCCCTGCTAAATGCCTCATGGAAAGTGCTAAGCAAACTGGAATACTTCCAAAATATGTAGGTGGGATTGCTCTTCACAATGCTGGGATTTACTCCATTATTGACCAAGTGACTCAGCTGAAATTGCCCACAATATACTAGACGTATTTTATTGTCAATACATTTTGCCCTGGCCTTTCCTCTCCATGGCTACATGACCTTAATTCACCTAAATTTCTAAAATGGTGGGGTCAGGTGGTTCTGATAACAGCACTGCACTTTCCATATCCAAATATGATGTAGACTCATCTGCATATTCAGGAGGGTAGTGTGTCATTGCCTTGTATCAACGTTTTCTTGGTTAACCTACTGCCAAGAGAAAGATATTGCCTTCCCTGATATTGGACTGAGCTCTTTATCTTCTATACATAACACTGCCAGTTGCTAAATGACCTTGAAACTGATTCCCAAACACCTATTTGAAGCCATGACGCTTAATTAAATCAATCAATCAACGAATCCTGTTTGCCCCTGCTGTGGCAGAGCAAATGGACCTTTTTTCATTTAAAGATGGATTAGGACTAAATGGGTTTTGCGCAGATAAAAACACAAGGTTTCCACATCTGCATCTGGCATCTGTATCTGGCAGACTGATATCCCCTGATGCTGTAGTCTACCATTCTTTTTGACAGAAAACAAGCTGTTCTTCCTGCCTTTTTATCTAGAATATTGTTTGCCTTAAATATTGGATCAGGATTTGTTCCATCAATTCACAGGAGTTCCTGTAATCTCAAATGGAGATTAAAATCCATCCCAAAGCGTGGGATTATCTTGTTTTTAGAGCGGCCTGTACCAGCTGTTTCAGAAGAAGGTTTAAGAAGCTCCTTAGAGGACAAATATGAAATAATCTTGAATTCTGCCTCTGAGCATTTAGTGAGGGACTGGGCTCTGAAACACAGTGGTTTATATCTCTAGCAATTTTTCAATCCGGTCTAAAAACTGTCAAACATCCTCATTACCCACTTACCTATCCACTAATGTTTTGGATCCTAAATCTCAAGAATACCTATTGACAAAGAGTTTGTAGGTTTGCTAAAGGTGTCACCCTCCTCTGCTCTTCCAAACCTGCCATTTGCAATTGGCTTGCCTTCAATTTCACTGATTTTTCCCTTATTCTCCTGTCATACCAATAGATGTGCTGCAACTCCTAAGCACTTTCCAGCTTCCAGTTCTAGCTTTTTACTCCCCGCAGCAAATGAGATGCGTGTGCGCTAAATGTCCTCCCGCCCCCTCCTCTGGCTCCCGAGGGAAGGAAGCCGGGCACATTGGCCAGAAGGGAGACGCTTTGGCCAGGTACCGTGCAGGTCAGAGCATCCATTTCTCCTAAGTTTAGGCACAGCTCTGGTGCCCTTTCTGTGTATTCTTTTAGATAAAATTCGCTGTATAATATTGTACTTTAACATATAATTCCCTGTATTTATCTCCATTTTAACTAATTCATTCTCATATAAAGATGAATTCATTCTCTTCAAGATGAAGCAAAACATACCATTGTTCTTTATTAAGTCTCCTTATGCATATAATAGGCAATAATGCCAAAACAGCTGCTCTTTCATGTTGGATGAGGGCCATAGATCCTACAAGCTATGTAAGCACCTAATTCCTTTAAAAAATTTAGGCACAAAAATAGGTCCTAAAGTACTTGACCACTTTTATAAACGCAAGCAAAAGTGTCTCCTTTCCAAACAAAGTGTCAGGAAGCTTGGTTCTCGGGTGGATTTGCAAGACAAAACAGGACAATCTCTGTGCTTCGCAAGGGTTCCTCTTCCTGGCAGGAATAAGGACGAGGCCCTCCCTGGGGCAAGTAGCCAGG
>NW_009207198.1:0-6455 GCF_000690835.1 Fulmarus glacialis | reverse complement strand
GAAAGAAACTTATAAATTGAACTCCACTAGTGCTAGCAAGCCAAATCATAGGGACTGTGGGGATTACATGGGGCTGCAGGAGGAAAACAAGTGGCTGAATTTTGAGTTATGGGAGGAAATTTTAAAAAAATTAAGATCTCTATTTTATAGGACACTGAATGGCACAAAAGAACTATTGGACCCCAGGCTAACACATTTCAAACTACTCCTCTACTGACAGCATGTCATAACCAGACCAGAACACAACTATAAATAACGGTAGGAAACCTACCTACATCACGCCAAGACAGTGAATCAGCATTAGTCATTTGGTGCTTTTTTTAATAATTGGGGGTTTTGCCCAAATCTACTGAAAATCACTCGTCTCCCCGCTCTGTAATACCAGGGGGTGTTTGGTTTATATATATGTTTTCTCAGATTTCATGCCATCAGTTTGCCTGCCCTCAGCATTTAACAAACTTCTTAGCATCCTTATTAAAAATTAAACCTGTTTATTAAAATAACTTCCCTCAGAAGTTTTTCAGAAAAATGTCTCAGCCCTATGCAAAGCGCAATTAGCACACGGGATGGAAAGCTGCGTGGAGACAAGGGAGAACTTGTGCTGTTTCAGTGATCTTAATTCCCTTCATCTTTATACGTGTGTAACCACTAGTATACAGAAAGGATGTTTAATACTGATATGGCAGCATCTTTTAGTATTAAAAGTATGCTGTACACAAGACAGTGAAGACTCAGCCCTTCTTACATTCTTTGACTATTTTTTAAATTTCAGTCTTTTAAAGCACTTCTTTTAAAATTTATAATAACTGATTAAATAACTGTCAATATATTTAATAATTCAACCCATTGTTAAGCTTAAGCATTTCAGTTTCTCAGCATTCAGTGCTTTGAACTGAAGTGCTACCATGTGAAGTACAACAGAAATAGCTTGTGCAGAGGATTTTGCTAGAAGAGCCATCAACCAACACTTGCGCCTTATTTCAAACGATTAATCGTGCCTCAATTAAAAACAGACTTTCCTAATGGGTGGCTGCTTTCTGCAGGGTTGATACTCCGTCTTCTGAAAGCAAAGTCACACGTGTGGGGAGCTACCCAAGGGATGGAGCAGTGCCCAGGGGGAACACAGGGCACCATGGGCCACTCTCTAATCTGCTGTAGCAGGTCTGTGTTCCCAGGGACTGGTTTCTGGAGAAACAAAACAAGGTGTAAGTTAATAACATACTTTATAGGTCAGCTGCAAACCTCTTTTGTCCCTAATGTGGAGAAAACCAGATGGGCTGTTTTATATATAAAGAAATATCTTATGGGAAGGCTAGTTTGGTTACACTGATTGATTAAATTGGATTTTTTAAGACCCAGGTTGATCTGAGAAATCCACAAATAACATACCTCCATGGGAATGTTTTCTCTGTGTTAAGGACAGGGAACTAATAGGGTCACCTCTCGCTGAATTCAGGGTCAAATCTCATGTCTGTAGGCTTCACAGTCCAGTAGGGAGGTAAATTTGGGTGGACAAATGTTCTGTGTCAAACTAAACAGCATCAGGGAGCTTTCGTGGGGAGTGGAGCCAAGCCATCTATACCAGCACAGTGGTTCCTAGCCTGGTTTTGGCCTGAGGCAAAGATGGTCTCCAAAACAAGGCTGGGGTAAGATTTGGGAGTTAGCATGTGCCAGGCCCCCTTCCCAGTGGGCAGCCTAGGTGAAGCCACGCTGCTTTGGAGGCTGAGCATTCAACAGAGTGCAGGGCCTTCTCTGCCAGAGAATGGTCTCAGACAAGTTTAATTTTAATTTGTATACACGGAGCTGTGGAGTGTGGGTGAATCCTCAGAGGGACAGGGCATGCAGCTGCCTCGGCGCTCCTCCTGCCCCGGGGGATTCAGATCTCCTTGGGGTTCATGGACGCTCTGCTGCTGCATGGGAGCAGAGTGTCACCTGCCCCCAAACACCTCTCTGGGTCCCAGGGACTTCAGCCTAGCAAAGGAGGAGGTGTGAGGAAGCAGGGTGACCATTGCAGGAGTCATAGCAATACCCAACCGCATCAGCGTTACCCTGCGGTGCTGGGTTGCTGCAGGAGGCCCCTGCTACAGATCAGCCTCTGGGAGGGAAGGGAAACCTTTCCGAAAGGAAGAGGGCCTCATGTAGAGACTTGCTGTCCTGTCTCCATCTGGGGACAAGCTGTAAGCCAGACGTTGATGACTGATGAAAGCCATTCATGAGGCATATTTCTGTGTTACTGGAAGGCAATTTCAGCTTTTACTCTGTATTGATAAATTGGTCATGATTGACCTGCACAGGCTGACAGGATGGGAAAGATCGCGGTACCTATGGCTGCAGAGCCTACATAAGCACATGAACTGTTTGCTGGCGGCAAAACCCCATCTACCTCCCTCAGCTGCACCTTTGCAGCGGCTGTTTTGAGGCAGGATTAAGAAGTCTGCTCAGGACCAGCATCGCTTGTGTAAACAAACACGCTTGCAGGCAGGTACTGAGGCCCTGTCAGAAAACAAGATGATTGCAAAGATAAAGTACCAGCGTGGTCTTGAAAGAGCTGGGTTTGCTAAGAATGCACAACTTCATTAAGGAGGTTTTGTGGGTTAAAGCATGTTTGAGCTGGTAAAAATAAATGAGGGGTGGGCCCTGATACCCAGGCAAACACCTGAAATGGCTGCACTCCTAAGGCAAGATCTTGGAGCTGACGGAGCTCCTACGGTGTGAAGCTGCAGAGCAGAAATTGCTAAAATGCTTTAATTAAACCACAGAGGGGAGCGGGAGAAGGCAGATGTTTCTCGGGAAAGAGAGCATCTCGTGGCGATTCCTCGCAGGACCTGACCACAGCACATCAGAGAGTGGTGGTTCCTTCAGATGGGAGCTCTCACCCAAGTGCCAGCCCTTGGCACCTTCCTGCAAAGAAGAATAAATGTGCAAAGGTGTTACAAAAAAACCTGAGGATAATACCCAGAGGAATGGGGTTGGGGGGCTGGTTACTGCCCCCTCTCCATGGCAGCCCGTGTTCCTGCCGTGGCAGGAGCCCGGCCCGACTTGGGAGGTGTCTCCACTGCCTCCAGCCCCTGCTCGCTGTCGAGCATTTTTCACGTTTCATTTTTTTCATTTTTGTGTTAAACTGATTTAAAGTGGGCATTGAGGAAGCACAAAGAGCAAACAAGTTCTCGGCAGAAATCCTGTGAGTTCCTGCTCAACCATTCCCCGCTGCAGGCAAAAGGGGTGCCAGGAGATGCAAGAAGGAGATTTTCAAAGCTAATTATTTACTCGTTTATAGACTTTCAGTTGTTTCAGCCTGCCAGGTTTGATAAGGAAACCTGGAGCTTCAGTGAAAGCAATTAGCACGACTTCTACGAGATATTACTGAGTAATTGTGCCATTATTTATTTCCTGTAAAGCGACAGACTACTAGAGAGGGCTTTGTGTTTTCTGTTTGTAGATTATTTGTGTCAGGGTGGATGCAGTCACCAGGAGGATGACAAGTAGGAGTGGGAACACTACAAAGACTTTCCCGGTGACAGTACAAAGACATGCACTTCTCCCCATCTTGTCCACTGTCCGGTACATCTTCCCTTGCTTTTATTCTGTGGTATTAATAACGGTGATGATCCTCAGAGCTGGGTTTGTATTGGTATTAGCCCTGGCCTGGGAAGACCCCAGGAGGGGGACAAGAGTGCCCTGGGTTAATGCCATGCTGGGTACACAAGGGGACAGACCACGGGATGGATTCGTGCATCAGCCCTAGCAGGCTGACAGGCAGGTGGAGGTGTCCACATTGATCGATATTGAAGAAGACAGTGAAAGAAATAGCAAGGGTTGCATTTCCCTCTGCTTGCAAGCAGGTTTCCTTTTCCAGTTTATATCGCTTCCTGCCAGGCATGAAATCGAACCCCTTTGTATGCAGGAATAATTCAGTCCACCTCGAACTAATTCCTGTCCACTCTGAAAACGAAACATGAGAACTACTAAAAATAATCAGTAACAGGGCAAGAAATAAATAATCCACTGCTTTGTCCAGGGAGAAATACTTTCTGACTTGGTCATCAGCAAGTAATTATCCTTGCTGGAACTGGCTAAGAGGTTAACATATCTGGACTGCATAGGTGATCCTGTCTTGGGGAAAATAGTGGCCTGGGATACTTTTTGAGGTCCTTTTCAGGTATGATTTTAAGAATAATGCTATAGAAATTATTTAGGAAGCCTCTCCTGTCAGCGGGGAATGATTTATAATTTTGCTTTTTTCTGGAACTCCTTAACGTTTGGATACTTCAGAAGTTTTCAAGGCCAGTGTTGAATTGTAACAACTCTTGGAAGCATTGTGAAAGACAAAGACCAACAATCTGAGGATGAATGGGAAACATACTTTCTAAAATGCTTTAGTCTAAACAAATACTTAAAATCTGCGAGTACCAGTACAGCCGGAAAATAAAGTAGAAAGGAAAATTTTACACACAAAATACTGTTCAGCTTGACATTGGGAAAAACTGGTATATTTGAGAATGAGCAAAACCATCTGAAACAAACAGGTTATTCGTTTGAGAGAATACCTAAAGTCTTTTGTAATGGAAAAAAAGACACATTAGTCTTGGGGAAATTATTTAAGTTAATATGAACCGCTAAAGACATCCCAAGGATGGGATGCAACGAAAAAATAAAAACTAGGGCCTCTCAGGGCAGTTTTGAAGTGATGCAAATCTGCACCAGTGAAACCAAGATTGCCACAGGCAGCACTGGACCCTAGTCAGTTTCAACACTTATACTTACGGCTTTAATTCCAGAGTCTCTTGAAGCTCCAGTGGACTGAATGGCAAAAAAGAAGAGTCTTTTCTGCACTCATCCCCTCTATAACTGAACCTCAGCTGGGCTAATTCTTTGCAGCTGCCCAGGCAGAAAGCCAGACCCTTCAGGTGGCAGGTTATGGGCAGAACAGGAGAAGGAGTTCTGGCATCCTCACAAACAGGACACCCTTGGGCAGGGGAAAGCCCAGAAAATATCAAAGTGCCCAGTATTGCTCTCCCACGTGGGCTTTGTAAGAGCCAAGATAAGGAGCATCCAGCGAGGCGGTAGAACATAGCAATGGGACTCCAAGAGCCAGGCCATGGGAAGGGGGAAGCGATGTGGCTCAACTCTGCTCTCTTCACCCAGGACACATGGTTTTACATATCTTACAGAGGAGCAGAAAGTAGAGACCTTTGATGCACGTGCACAGTAAAATTAGTGTAGAGGTTAAAATCTCTTCTGCGCCGTAGTCCTGCCACTCTACATCATCCCTACATCCTCCCTTCTTCATGCTGACCAAACCTCTAATCCTCTGCAGTTTAAGCTCTCCTCTCCATAATTTTATTTTTTCTGTTTGAAAATAGTTGGAACCCTTCTGATCTCTTTGCTTTATTATTATACTTCTCTTCAAACAAATGCTCTCTGATGGAGTCAGTCTTTGGCACAGCACCTTCCATTCCCTTAACAGATTCTGTCTCATAGAATCACAGAATCATGGAATGGTTTGGGTTGGAACGGACCTTTAAAGGTCATCTAGCCATGGGCAGGGACATCTTCAACTAGATCAGGTTGCTCAGAGCCCCGTCCAACCTGACCTTGAATGTTTCCAGGGATGGGGCATCTACCACCTCTCTGGGCAACCTGTTCCAGTGTTTCACCACCCTCATTGTAAAAAATTTCTTCCTTATATTTAGTCGGAATCTACCCTCTTTTAGTTTAAGACCATTCCCCCTTGTCCTATCGCAACAGGCCCTGCTAAAAAGTCTGTCCCCATCTTTCTTATAAGCCCCCTTTAAGTACTGAAAGGCTGCAATAAGGTCTCCCTGAAGCCTTCTCTTCTCCAGGCTGAATAACCCCAACTCTCTCAGCCGTTCTTCATAGGAGAGGTGTTCCATCCCTCTGATCATTTTTGTGGCCCTCCTCTGGACCCACTCCAACAGGTCCATATCCTTCTTGTGCTGAGGGCCCCAGATTACTGGACACAGTAATCCAGGTGGGATCTCATCAGAGTGGAGTAGAGGGGCAGAATCACCTCCCTCGACCTGCTGGCC
This sequence comes from Fulmarus glacialis, assembly GCF_000690835.1. Taxonomy (NCBI): domain Eukaryota; kingdom Metazoa; phylum Chordata; class Aves; order Procellariiformes; family Procellariidae; genus Fulmarus; species Fulmarus glacialis. The sequence goes on along the minus strand of NW_009207198.1, from coordinate 405 downwards.
ATACTTCTTTTGATGCAGCCCAGGATACGGTTGGCCTTCTGGGCTGTGAGCACACATTGCCAGCGCACGACCAGCTTTTCATCCACCAGTACTCCCAAGTCCTTCTCAGCAGGGCTGCTCTCAATCCCTTCATCCCTTAGCCTGTATTGATACCGAGGTTGCCCTGACCCATGTGCAGGCCCCTGTACTTGGCGTCTTGTTGAACCTCATGAGGTTCACATGGGCCCACTTCTCGAGCTTGTCCAGGTCCCTCTGGATGGCATCCTGTCCCTCAGGTGTGTCAACCGCACCACTCAACTTAGTGTCATCTGCAAACTTGCTGAGGGTGCACTCGATCCCATGGTCTATGTCATTGATGAAGATATGAAATGGTCCTAATTCGGACCCCTGAGGGACACCACTTGT
>NW_009207197.1:133546-143178 GCF_000690835.1 Fulmarus glacialis | reverse complement strand
TCAGAGTTGGGGCCTCCAGCAGTTGCTTTTTGGGTTCAGAAAGAGCACTCTGGTGGGACCGTCTGTGAGAGGCACCAGCTCAGGCGAGGGCAGGGGACTCGGCCGGTGACAGTCACCCCTTCCTCAACACAGCAAAGCCGAGTGCCGCAGAAGGAAATCGCTTCAAAGACACTCAGTCACTTCCAAAGCAGCGCCGAGGACGAGGGACGTGGCGTGCCCCGTGGGACGTAACCACGTCGGGGAAAGGGTCAGGCCAGAGGGGCGACTGCAGACGAGACAGAGCAGAACATGCGATCTTTGGAGGGGGGAAAATATGCAGTTCATATAATGGCCCTACAATGTATAGTGTTTAGAAACAGGAAACCAACAGAGCCAGTAGGTTTTTTTAATTGGGAGTGTAGAGTTTTATTATTTAAAAGGTTTTATAAAGGAGTTTTAAATAGACCATGGAATTGCTATAGCAGGTTTTTTCTGTTAGAAATTACTCAGCCATTTGGTTTCTATTTTTGCAAAAAGCACAAGCTTTTTGAACAATCATTTGATATGCTTGTTGATGCATCACAATAAGGAGATATGCTTTGAATTCTCCTTAAAAACCCCATGTAAACACAAGGCTTATGTATAATTGCAACAAAATACCATCTCCTTATTGAGTGCTTTCACATGTAATTTCCTCTCTGACTACTGCATGTAAACACACTTATTGTATTTGGGAAACTCCCAAATCTCAGGCACAATCAGGATCAATAGCTCAGCAAAGGCAAATTATAGTTTAAAATGTCCATGTTTTGCAACAAGATGCCTAGATGGTAACAGAGGAAGAAAGAAAGAGGCATTTTAATATAGAAGGGTGCTTGGATGGCCCCGTTTTCCACTCCTTTGTGTCACAGGATGGCACGGCGCACACCAGCAGCATCCTCCGCACCCCGGGAGCACCGACCGCAGGCTGTAGGACAGGCATCCAGGCGCGGGAATGTGATTCCAGACAGACAAGGGCCTTTGCCTCCCTGTCCCCTCAATTGTCCCCTGAATTTCTCTTTCTTTTTGTAAAGAAAAAACAATGCCTCCCACCCATTCCTTTCGCGTTTTGTTTCCCTCAGGCAGTGGGAGGCTGTAACGGGCTTGTGGCCGTGCCCTGCCGCATCCTGACCCGCTCCCCGGCTGCACCGCCGCCGCCGCCCGGAGCGGGCTGAAGGAAGGGCCTTCCTGGGAGACTTCATATTGGGAAAAGGAATAAGCAACAGCACCAAGACATTACACAGGTGAGAAGAAATATAGCCACTAGTGTAAAACTCCACGCGACAAAAGACTGTAAGAAAATTATTAATTACCACTGAAATAAGTGGATTGCCTTTGTTTCCCGTTGTGCACATTTCTGTGCGTAGGGTTGATCGCTGTGTAGTTCCCTTTTGCTTCTCCCCAGAAGCCAGCCAAAATGCTGCATGCCTTTTCCATTTCTTGATCCTCAGTGTCCCCATGGAGACTTGCAAGGTCTTTTTAGTTCAGCGCATAAGCCATTACCACCTTCTTCCCCACAACTGCGCCTTCTGGACAAATTGTTGAAAGGCTAAATCCTATTAATTTGTAGATGAATAGCCATGAAATTCTCTTAGGAAAGTTCTAAGGTACTATTTGTACCCCTAAGGCCATTTACGGTTATAATGGTTATATGGTTATAACCATCTTTATGATTATAATGGTTATATGGCTATAACAATCTTTATGGTTATAATTTTCCTCTGCTGAAATTGATATTAAAATTTAAACTAGATAGAGTTCCATCTGTACCTGAAGGCAACACAAGATCGGGTTTCTGCTTCTTCAAAGCCCTTCAGCTTCCCCTACGCTGAATTCCATAGCTCTGGGCTGAGCACAGCTTGGACTCTGCCAGTGTTGCAGTATGGCAGAGTGTATTTAGCTCTATCCACATACAGGCAATCACATCACCGGAGTGCACAATATTGTCATCAAGCAAAAGAGCTGCGTAACGTGAGTATCCTGTAAAAATGGCATGATTGCAAGCTGAAATGGTTTTCCCCTCAACTTTCTGTATATTTTTTATTTTTGAGTTTGTTTCTGCTATGCCCTGATTTATCAAAGCACTAAAACACATGCTTGACTTTAAATGCCTCACTGCAGCTAAAACTAATTGCATACTTAGTCTTTGATGGCTCAAGGTCATAAAGAAATCACTAGCTTTTCCAAACAAATACTTCAATATGTTAATTGCTAGCAAGCCAAATCCCGCAACCTCTTCAGTTATGGGTGTAGGGCTGTATGCCTGACTAGAGGGTTGACGTGTTTCTGCCTGGGATTTCCCAGCACAAATGTAGGCACCACACAATTACTCAGGGCACAGAAAGTCCAAAAGTATCAGACCCCATGGCTTGGTCGAACGTCGGTCACACGTCTACCTGGAAATGCCTGACCCTGCCGGCACATGCCTGGGTGGGAGATGCCTAACCTGTCAGGGCTACCTGAACACATCTGTGAAGTCTTCAGCATCTCTTCAGCAAACATTTCCCATCCGGCTGCGGACACGCGGTAGCCCTCTCCTGACCACCTAGTCCCTGCAATCCATGTTCTGCCTAAAGATGCAAGGGTGCAGAGGCCGGGGAGGGAGCGTAAAGCAGAAGCATAAGACACGAATGGCGAGACGGTGATGGCTCAGAGCCTGGTGGACACGAGCGCATCGCTCCTGACGGACTTGATCTTAGAGGTCTTTTCCAACCTTAATGATTCTATGATTCTGTGATTCTATGACATTGTGCCAGTCCTCATCACGCCACAGCCCAGCGCGCTCGCACCGTCTGCATGTGCACGTCGCCTTCTCCTTTGGTCTTTCACTCTTCCTCTTTAAGTGAGGCTGAGAAAGAATCACACTTTTCTCTGAAAAGGTAAATCATTATTTATCTGTGAAAGCATGAGGTGAAACTAAGGATACTAAATGTCTCGTACCTAAACATATATACACACACACACACACACTCTGCATACATGTGTATGTATATACACACACACACACATATATATTAAATATATGTACATAAATATATAAATATGTAAATAATATACAAATATACACGTATATGAAAATGTGAAAGCAGTACTGCATAAGTAGAGCTCCCATGGACAGCCTGGGGATATTCACTCCCTCCCTCTATACTAGCTGCTTTCACCTCCAAAATTCTTAGTAGAACAATAATATTTTAACAGTTGCAGCTTTAAAAAGCTTGATTATGACCAATCATTTCTCCCAGGCAATTGTATATTTAGCAGAAGGGAAAAATTAAACTTCCCAGGAATGAGGTTATTTAGGGCATAAAATTCAAGGAAATAGGTATTTAGGTCATTGTGGGCATGGTTTTTATTTTCCCTAATTTTCAAATTACTTTCGATTAGGTCTGTTCGGAGTGGAAACTTCTTGATGTGAAATAGATACTATCTAAATCATTAGAGCTCATTCATTGCCATGTGCCACCTTTTAGAGCAATTAAACCTGACCTTGGGGTTACCCAGCCGAACACGCACCGACCCAGGGCACTTCCTCTGAATATGAATAAGCCTGTAGCACAAATACAGTCAGGAGGCAGCATCGCTCCTGGCACAGATAATGCCTTTGTTAAACGGAGCTGGGGTCCACGGGCTGTTAGACTATGGGGTCCATTGATTCAGAACATTCTCTGTTGGGATCAGTTCTGGGGTTTTTTTTCCCCCTTCTTTTTTTTCCCTGACATCTGGAGTCTATCCCTTCGCCAACCTCTCAACCCCCCGCTCAAAAAGAGAAAGTGAGGGAACGAGACGGACAGACTCACAGACAGGCAGAGTGAGCCCCAAAAAGCTTCGACAACGTTTGAAAAAAGTAATAACGATGTCTGAATTTTTAAGCCTTTTGGACGTTAATATTTTTGTCAAGTATTTGCCAGCTGAACTCAAGGCAGTCTCAAAAACCCGTCCCTGATTCTTCCCGGATTGGTTTCTTTTCACTTTCAAACTTTAGGTAGTTCTTCCCGCAGCACCTGTGCGCCAGATTTGTAGCTCTTTGATCACAATATATTTACAGGGCAAGGAACTTCCAGCTTGTGAATGACTGATTTCCCTGGAAATGTCTGGGAGGCCAACCTACCCATCAGACTTATTTCAATGCCTTCTTCCTTTGGCAGAACAAACGTGGAAGCTGCCTCTACTTATATTAAACAGAAAAGGAGATGCTGGTAAACAATTAAGTGGGGTCTTGTTTAAAGAACAAATCTTTTTATATGCTGCCAAGCTATGCTAAACAATAACTGTCAGAATCGGTTAAAATAGCAGAAAACCAATATTGCTTGGTACAAAACTAATTTTGCTAGCGTTTGTTCACAAACTGCATCGCACGTTTAGTCCCGTTTACCCCACGAACTCTCAACAACCCAAGACAGCTCCAAATGCTGTTTCTTTTAGCTTTCATAATGTGTTAAGTAAGGAAGAAAAGCCATATGGCATTCCTTCGCCTGGCAGGGCGACTCCTCATTAGGCTGCTGACCTGAAACGTAATCTCCACCGTGACCTACGGAGAAATGCGCGGGACCCACCTGCAAAGTAAAAGCCCTTTTTGAGACATAATGCCAGATTCCTGATGGCTGATGTGCTAGGATTCACCTTTAGGAGACTTTGTCAACTCACATTTCATTGCCGTGATGTGCAAAGGTGGGACACCACAGCGGTCTTCTTGGGTTGTGATGACTTCAGAGATAAACCTTTTTTTTCTTTTTTTTTTCCTCCATTTTCTCCATGTTTGCTACATGTAACGTGCTGAATTATATAGAATTGGAAGGTTTTCTCTTTCACCTTTAGCCTAGCTTATGGCCTGACCTGCATGCAATTTCTGTGTCTATGCCGACTGCCAGTGGCGTTTCAGTGGTGCTGGGATGAATCCATGCAGAGCAGAGGGAACTGCTGGCAGGAGAAAGACATTTTTCTGTCAAAAGAAAGGATTAAGCTTTTCTGCACTCATATTTGACAGTGGATAAAGCATTGCCGTTTTTAACATTTCCCCCGCCTATGTATTTAGGCAACAGCGGTCCTGTGTGCACAGCCAAAGCCAGCCCTCAGAGCAGGCTCTGCTCGCCCCTCGAGGGCAGGACAGGCGCAAGGAGATGCCATCCGAGTTCTTTTCAGCACGACGGCAGTTTGGGGACCAGGTCGTACTGCAGTTATCCGAGCTGACGGTACTGTGGGCGTATAGATGTTACTCAGGCTCCTCTTAATAAACACTTGCTTCCAAGCCAGTCTTCCTGTTCATTGGCAGGCAGAAGTTAAAGCTACTGAAGGGACTAAATCAAATCGCCTTGTTCCTCACTGACACAGTCCAAGAGGACAAGATATGGAAATACTCCATATTGTACCACTTCTGAATTCCTTTACACTATCCGTCTTGTACACGGGGTGTGCAAAGTCACAGCACAGCCTGCAGAAGAAAGGTCAGGACTTAATGTTGAGGGGGCAACATTTTTCCACTAGAGTCTATAAAAGTCTAATGAATTAGCAAATATTCACAGCCATGGCAGATTTGGGGATTCAAACAGATTTTTTTTTGCAGGTGTAATTATCAAAAAATATGATGGAGACTATTTTAAATCCAGCTTTACCTAAAAATTCCATCCAAAGTAAGGATGCAGCCAAATTAAATTGTTGTGAGAAGTGTTCTTCATGCTGATTGTTATCTTCATAATTGCTAATATGTTATAAAAATACATGTTCAAGAAAACCTTTCAGCTTTAAAAGGCTTGAAGATGGTATAGAAAAGTCCTCAAACTTCTGAAGGCTTACTCACACCTTAACTTGTTCAAAACTTGGCAATTATACTTCCACGATATATTGATCTGGCTACAGTACCCTTTCAGCACAGGGAAGCCAAAATTTGGAGAGTCCATGTAGGTAGATAAACTGATATTTCACTGAAATCCACTGTTAAGCAATGTTTTCCAAGTGTCTTTAACTACTGGTCTTACAGTATCCACAAGAGAAATACCTGTGATTGTTACAATACTGTACTCCAAACAGTCCCTGACCTGTCTGGTTAGGGACATTTTGTTTTCTAAACCGCAAAATTAAACATATTAATGAACTGTTGAATGCTTTATCACAACTTAGACATAGTGGGAGGCTTCCTTTCCCTGGAGGATGGCATCCATGTGTCCACCATATATACCTCTATAAATAAAAGATGTATTTTTGTAGAGCCGAAGTAGCAGATTTTGTATTAAACATGACTTCATGATCTTAAATTTTGTCTAAATAAATAAGCATTATGTAATATGATACAAAAGTAAATGCTTTTAAGCCTATTAAATTACTCTGCTCTAGTCCTCCACTTGCTCTGACTCCTACCCAGACGCTGTGTGGATCCAGTGATTGGACTGTTGCCTTTCAAAATCCAGCCTACATTAAAATCATCTGCTTGATCGGGGAATGGCATTTCCAACAAGGAGGTAAAGTGAAAGACACTTTGAAAGTTAGAGCTATGGAAATTGTTGGCCTTTTTCTCTTCTCAAGTAAGGGGAAAATTATCATTGGGCCTCTTATAATAAAGACAAAATAATCACAATTCCAGATGGAAATCTCATCATCTAATCCAACTGAAATGTTTTTTTTTTTTTTTTCCAAGTGGAGTGGCTGCTAATTCCTGGGGAATAATATAGCAATTTGGGGATTCTGGCTGCACTGAATTTATGAATGTACAAAGAAACAAAATACAAACTCACCCTGGCTTAACCAGAAATTGGAAGTTGTTCCATTACACAGTGGGGAATGTACTTTAGTCCCAGATTTTTATGGAGGTCTTGCATTTTTCCTGCGGCTTTAGTACTACAACCGTTTGGAAATCCTATGTTGCTTTGGACAACAGCGTACTTGGTGACACAAGTCCTGCCTCCACATTTTTATGACTTGAAAAGTAACTGCCCCTACATCTGCAATGTCTGTAACCTTGATGCCTCGCTGAGTTTGTCATGTTTATTTACGGAATGGGATCAAAGTTACTGACTTTGAGTCTGAAACCACCGCCCAGCCTCCCCAGAAGACGTGTGCGTGAGTTGTTTTTCTCCCAGTTTCTGTTCAGGCACGTCCCCTCCATGCTACATCCATGACGTGTATTTTAAACAAAACTCCCCATTTTTACTTCCCTCCAGCTGGAATGTAGCAAAGCCAGATACCCAGGGCTTTGATGATAATTATGCCAACTGAGATTTTCTGTGCTTGTTTTTCAGCATTACAGGAGCAGACTGTTGCCTAACAAAGCAGAACTTGGAGGAAACCAAGTTTCTGTGGTGGCTGAACAGTTTCAGGGTGAAAGCTCTGCTCTCTTTTCACCTTCATGTACAAATGCAGAATCAAACCAGCCACTATTACACACTCGCAAGTGCAGCACTTGAGTTCACGAAAACAGCACTCTTCTCCTCCTCTTGAAAGCTTCTCTCATCATGCATTCACATCCCCTAGGGAGCAAGTCATTTTCTGTGTAGACATTTTATTTGAAAACCATAATATTACTGTGTAATGAGAATAATGAAACATCACCTATGCTAGGATATCACGTTGGGAAGAAGAGGCTGGAGATTCACACCACCGTCAGCCTTCACAGAGAGTCAGCAAAGCCAGCACCGCGTCACTGGCAGTGGAATTGTAGGATACAAAATGAACTTGCATTTGCTCAGTTGAAAACCAGCAGTTTTACTTGATTAGCTGTTTCTATGTACACTGAAAAAAAAGGTTGATTACGTGGTTACAAAATTGTACTTTCCTTGTCAACACAAAATTAATAATTAAAAAAGAAAGCATTTGGAAAGCAATAAGTACTTCCCACCTTCTCTGACCATGAGGCAGACAAACTAAGCTGTGACCAGGACGGGGCCGCAGAAGGAGCAGAGCAGCCGGTGCTGCCCGTCCGCCCACTGCAGCACCCAGCTGGGCAGCACCCAGCGTGTTGCTCGGGCATGCGCCACAGTGGGTGCCATATTCTTGCACAGAGGAGAAGAGGTTGGCTGTCATTATTGGTTGATGTCTGTTTGCTAGTGAAGGCAGGATGAATGTACTCGTAATATAATTCCCATTAACTAAATACTTCATCCCCAAAATCATTAGCACAAGTTGGTAGTGTTGGAAAAATGGCCAAGAGAATAGTTCACCGGTATTTCAGTGGCACGCTAGCACGACAACATCTGTGTGTTTGCAGTGTTTTGGTATTATTTTTTTAACCAAACTGCATTTTATCAAACTACAAGTATCCTATTGCTAAGTAGAACTTCACTGTCCCGGGCACAGAAACGCTGCATCCATAGGAGAAAACCCTGGTTAAAGCCAACCCATTTCTTGCAGAAGTTTAGATATCTCACTAATCTGGCTCCTTTTTATCATGCAGTTAGAAAGAATAAGGGCCGCATGTGAATAGCGAGGGGTCAGCAGCAGTAGGAAAGGCAACATCGCCAGCTCCACTCCAGCCATTAGCAAGAGCAATTTACCCACAAACAATCTGGAAAGAGTTTTGTCAGGTTACAGTAAAGTTAATGGAGTTGCTAAGTCCTCCTCCTTCAGATTAGCTCAGCCTTCTTTATGCGACCTTTAAGTATATGGTGAAGTGCAAGGAAGGTTTTGGTAGCAGCAGAAGCAAGTGGGTAGCGTATAACAGATCTGCAGCGCGGGAGCCTGACCAGGAGCTCCTCCCTGCTCCCAGTGACTCCGGGTGCGGAAGCACAAGACCTGCCTGTACGGGTGCTCTTGTAAACCGAGAGGAAAATTAAACCACTTGTAGGCTGGTTCTGATCTAACTGGTTATTTAAAGGGGTGGGGACAATTGACATAAACAATAGAAATTTAACAAGATACGGCATCACCGCTTCAATATCAGATTTTGCTGACAGCCAGAGCTTTGCAGATCCTCATGAGCACAGAGAAAGCTGTTGAGAGGAGAGACAAATAACATAGACATGCCAATAGAAAACATGCATTCTAGATTAATGAAAATTAACTGTCAGACTGAGCCAAAGTCCATTATGTGACACAGATTAATCGAAACATCAGAAACCAGCTCAGTTATTCTACCCATCAGGAATCTCTTCCATAGATCTCTGATCACAACATTACGGATTCTTCATACCGTTCTTTCAAACGTACCTTTCCGCCTCCTCAGATTTAAGAGCTGTTATTATAGTGTCAAAGTAATTGATTATAAAAAAATCAAGCAAAAGCTATGTCTATTCTTCATCCATCTTTATTATATCTAAGTTTTGATAAAAGAAATGAAATTGGGAGAACCCTGTGTGGTGAACAAAAAGTCTTTCCACTTAGAGGTTAGCAGGATTTATCCACACGTGGCCTTTACTACCAGAGGAGAGCTAGCAGGGAAGCAATGAACACCTACGGGAATCACCTCTACCTGCAGAAGAAATGAAAAAAAAGCCCGTGTGCTTTCGTTAAAAAAATGGAGAAGCTCTTGCACTGCATAGACTTGATCCAAAACCTGCTAGAGTCATCGCTGCGAACTCAAGTGGGTTTGAGATCTATCTGTACAAAGGACCATGTCTTCTTCTGTTAATCATTAAAGTAGCAAAGGCAGGGCATGGAGTGTTGCTTCAAGAATTTTCTTCGAAGCCAAG
>NW_009207197.1:129374-133515 GCF_000690835.1 Fulmarus glacialis | reverse complement strand
TGAACCCACAGACACGGGTGACCCATCCCAGGCGCAGCCTTGGTCATCCTCAGATGATGGATGGAAGAAGCTGGTGAGGGCATATCCTCCTTCTTTTACCCCCACCTCCCTTTTTTTTTTTAAGTGCCATTACCTTACTGAAAAAATACTTATAGTTAATCAGTGCTGCTTAATCCTGTTCACTTCCATCTGTGCCTCTTTGTAGCCTGACACCTCTCCTGTCCTGAGGCCATGGAAAGCGGAGGGTATTTAGTGCTCGGTCTCTGCCGTTGGAGGCCTCTGGGGAGCAGCTGTCCCCAATCATCCTGTCCATAGCCCTTTCATTCCCAGATTGCATCTTGTACCAACAGCTTGTGTGTGGGAAAAATCAAAGATGTCAGGGGCTCCTCCCAGTACGTGCACTTTGCGTAAGGTGCCCCATCACCGGGGCGCGGGCGCTTGACCTTTGCCCTTGCGGAGAATAATGAATTGGGGGCCAGTTTTCAGGCACTCGCCATCATCATCCAGCCCCCACCAGAGCTCAGCGTTAGAGTAATCATTGACATGCTGAAGCAATGAAAGCAATCTGTTGTTAACTGGCTGAACCGGCTTGTCCGGAGCCTCCAGACTTCCTCATTCGGGCACATTACACAATGGTAATGCTCCCTTTCTTTAAAGGAGAAGAAAAAAATGAACAGGGTAAAAGATGCCTCCTCGTAGCCTTCCTTCCCCTGTCCAGGGGTTCAAGAACAATTGACAGAAAATCCAAGAACGAAATTTCAGAAACCATAGACAGTGATGAAAGTTGAATGCCTGAATAATTCCTAATGGACTAGAAAGACTTGATAACGAAAAGAATTTCTTTAATATTAGTTCTTCACCCAAGCTCGTTGCGATGAATCTATTGAATTACTCGCATTCACTGTCCTGGGAAGGGACCTCAGGATTTAGTTACAGCTGATCAGGGTATTTCCGATGGTTTGAAATGAAATGAAAACAGGCTTACAACTTCTCTATGGGTGCAACTTTGAACCGCAATTCACAGCAGACAAAATTCTATGTTTTGGGTGTCAACCCAGCTACAAAGCAGGCAGGGGAACCCAAAACCCGCTGCCTGCTTGGCCTTCACACGGCAGCCGTGCGACAGCAGCTCTGCGTCAGCCCGTCAGCAGCAGCACTGGGTCATCACCCATCCGTCCCGGGCTTTCACCCCAAATTCCGCTCTCCGGTACCCACTTTGTTACCAGTAGTTGCATACCTGCCAACAGTAGTATTTTAATTATCTACTTAGCATTTAAATTAAGTGTTCAGTTGGGCAAGGACCAAACGCTGTGGGGTTCCTGCACATGGATGTGCTGAGCCTGCTCCAGCATGGCACTGCCTGGCTTTTGGCTTCTGGTTATCTTTAGCTTCAAACACGATCCTTTACACCACAATATCCTCATAAAACCATAAAAATAAAGTGCTGTTTTATGGATGTATTAGTAAAGGACAGGACAGCTCAGCGCCCAGCTAAGCTTATCACAGGAGCCCGTGGCTGAGCTAGGAGGCGAATCTCACTGCTTGCCACCTACGGGGTGCTCATTAGATGGTGCCAACTTCCCTGGCTCATAGAATCATAGAATAGTAGAATGGTTTGGGTTGGAAGGGACCTTTAAAGGCCATCTAGTCCAACCCCCCTGCTGTGGGCAGGGCCATCTTCAACTAGGTCAGGTTGCTCAGCGCCCCATCCAACCTGACCTTGAATGTTTCCAGGGATGGGGCAGGTAGCATAACAAGTAGCAGACACTTGAGCAGCTTTATGGAGGGGATGGATGGGCCGAAGACACTCAGTCTGGCTGCACACCCTGCGGGGACTCTCATGGTGCCCAAAGGCTGTGACCCCCTTCCCTCCCAGGTCCCTGTCCCCACCGCGCTGCCTGCGTGGCCCCAGCCCTGCTCTGTGCGTGGCTTCGGTACAGCCCATCCCTCTGGTCTGCTCTTAATCCCGCCAAGCTACAACCTCGTAAATACCTGCCTGGCTCATACAGCACAACCTGCACTCCCAGGCAAGACGGAGGCTTTAGTAACTCAGTAAATACCCAGATGTGGTTAGGAGTTCAGGACAGGCAGCACGAGAGTATCACGTTGAACTGCTATTAATGCTTTCAAAAGTTATATATCCACCCTCATATCAAATGCTCTTTTTTTCACTGCAGAAATACCATTGTTGAGGATATCAATGGTACTACTAGATAAACTTGTCAAACCTGGGTATTATTTTATGAGTGATTTAGGCACTTTTTCCAAGGCTTCTCTTCCAGCTTGGCTGGGAAAATGCTACTTAGTGCCTGGGTCATGGGGAAAAAAAAAGTATTGTTATTTTATGAACAGTGTGAGATGATGCTATCGCTCTTTCTTCTACACTTCAACGGCTTCCTGTTGCTGACTTCTTAGCAGGTATTTTGCAGGATTAAATGACCTGATGTTATCGGGCTGCAGGGCAGAGTTTGGCGTGTCCAGACGGATCTGATCGACTGAGGCACTGTCCCCTCTTCAGCGCCCAGAGAAATAATCCCCATTTTTCATGACACACACCAGGAGATGTTGTCAGGGTTCCATAAACAGATATTTTGACAAGGAAATTTAAGTTTTCCCTCCGTTATTTTGTCTAATACTTCTCATGTTTTGTCTATTGTATTGCAGGTTAGTTAAAACAGGAGTGCAGCTGATGCGGCAGCGTGCAAAATACATAGAAAAAAACGTACTGTCCACTTCATTTTTCTATTAGAGAATACTTGTGGGTTGAAGAAATCTACTCCAACTTAGGAAAATATTCTCATGTTTCAATGCAAACCCTTAAAAACTGAAGTTTTAACACCAAACGTGCATATTCCAGCCACAGCCTTGACGCTGACCCTACAGTCATGCCCACTGACCCTCAGTTGGGAGAACCGGCTCAGCCTGGCTGCATCATAAACATTTCAGTTAAAGACTATAAAAATTATTAAATCCCCCCTGCTGAAGGGCCAGGCCACATGCATCCTCCTGTTATCAAAGGAGAAACATGGCCACGTGTCAGCAGGGTGCTCCTGGTCCTCCTCCCCATCACCCACCCTCCCTGGGGAAGTCCAGCACTGCCCTGTATTTATCCTGCTTGCCCACAGGGACACAAGACCCTGTATCCATGCCTGACATGGCAGATCCATATAATTTACCTGTAATAATTTTGCTTTTCTTAATATATGAAGGGCCATTCCGGACCCTTGAGCACCCTCCAGCAGAAGCAAAGCAAGTTCAACGGTTGCTCACCAAGCAGGAGGAGAAACAAAGAGCAGAATGGGTCACTGGTTTGGAACAGCTACAGGTGTATCCTACATCATTTAACAGATTGCCAGTATCATCTTCATTTGTAAATATAGGTAGTCTTATGTTATCTCCAGAGAGGTGGCTGAAGCTTCCGGCAAGCTCTCAGCGCAGAGACCATGCTGCAGTCCAGAGGTCCACATGATCCCTGATATTTCTGGCCCGTTCGGCCCGTCCTCCAGACCTTACAGGGATACAAAACACAGAATGTGTTTCTTAAACAACTATCAATCACAATCATATCAGTATTATAGCACCGGTCTGTGCTGTTTCCTTTAAAACTAAAACAACCTTGCAATGTGCCTTGAAAAATGAGGAAACCTGGGGGATGAAATCTTGGCTCTCTGCAACTGAGTGGTAAAACTCACATTGCTTCAGTGGAGGTTGGCCGTCACATCGGCTCTTCTGGTCCGGGGCAGAAAGGAAAATTATGTGCACGGTGCGGGGCCCCTCTTTTGGGAGGAAAGGTGTTGGTTTAAGGGCCTCAGCCCAGCTCAGCAGCGGTGGTATATCTACAAGCAAGTTAATAGCTGATGCAGGTATCTCCAGTATGAGCTATGAAGTTGTTAATCCTCCACAGGTTTTAATAATCATTTAGTATTTAGTAAATACACTATACTATAAATGTCTTATTAAACCTAAATTAAATGCAGATTTGGAACGTAAATGTGCTATAGAAATTTATGAGGGATCTTAGCCCAGAGTAATTTTTTTAGACACTGCTGTGAAAGCTACAGAATATCAGTTTCCGAATGAGTATAAAATACTGTGTGTTTTTTGTCAGTTATTAGAGAATGTGTCTGTGGAGGTATATCCA
>NW_009207197.1:110897-129353 GCF_000690835.1 Fulmarus glacialis | reverse complement strand
GGAATTTCCAAGCCTGTAAAAAGCAAATGAACAATTTCCATGTCAGTACAGTACTGCACCACCTGGAATTGCCGGGTCCCACCTTCTCCATGCTAACCAGGCTCAGGATGTGCAGAAACGCTGTGCACATCCCAAAGGCTGCAGACATTAGGGTTGATGATGCTTGTTTGGACCATCAGTGTTTGTATCCAACATTTAAGGATTTCCAGCATGCTATATTTGTTGCAGTACCAGACTCAATACCAGGCTTCAGGAAAGGATGATTAATGCTAAATTGGTGGTTCTTTTGTCTTAGCACTTGTTCACTGAATTGTTTTAACCCTAAGGCCTTTGACCAAAAAAAAACCCCTTAGCAAGTATTTCATTTTACACCCTGAATAGGTCCGCCAAAACCCGGTGGGACAGCTCGCACACCAGCTCACACACAAAAGACCTTTGCTGGCTGAGCGCATGAGTCAGTTTGTTCAGCCACAGCCTGAGCACTTCTGACAAGCTCAAGACCATTTCAGACACAGTTTGGACCAGAAGCCACCTTCCCCTGGATAGGTCAGTGATGAGCCGGTGTCCATAAACCCACGGGTCCGCCCCGGCTCAGTGCGGTCCTACCCAGCACAGCTCCCGGGCACCGCAGGGCCAATCCCCCCTGCAAAAAAACGGCTGGATGTGCCCACTCAAAAGGGAAACGAGCTGAGAAACTCACACCAAAATGAAAAGGAAGAACAGAGCAAAAGTACGGACATGCTCGGCATCGCTGCTGGCTGCAGTGGCTGCTGAGAAACAGCCGTCAGAGCACCTCAGGTTCCCTGTGAGAAGCTGAGAATCTGTCACAGCTGAGTCCTGCAGAAGCAATGCTGCATTCAGTCAGGTCTTGGTTTCCTCTTCTTCCCTGAGACATCACTGCAGCTCCTGCACCCCTCACTGTGAAGCCTGGAGATGTGTTGTTGATAAATTCAGGGAAGCCATTCCCAATAAATGTCAAGCGTATTACACAGCATGAGGTATCATTAGAGGACAGTATTGCATGTGTTGACATGCTCTTGGTAGAATTTACATCAACAATACTGTGCATTAATTTGAAATACTTACTGTTTTTTTGAAAGAAGAAAAGCAAACCTACAGCAATTTCAACCAGCCTACAAAGCTGCTAATGACTGCAAAAGCTGGACCTCATTCACACTGCAGCCAGTTTTTGGCTCAGGCTCCAAGGTATGCAAGGATCCCATTTTCTGCAGAACAGGTCATCAGTCTTGCAAGTTTTAACAGCTTTAGGCAGAGCAAAGCTGTTAGCTGAGAAATGAACATCATCAGTACCATAGTCAAGAAAGAGCACCTACCTCAAACTCCTCCTGGCTGGGAGGTTAGAACAAATTTTAGGGAAGACAAAGTAGTGGAGAAGCAGCTAATTGGTCCAATGATTGTGCTTTATTTTAGAGTCATGTCAAATTTACTTCATGGTCTGCACCAAAAATTAACACATAGCTGTCACGTCCACATGTGTATTTCCTAAAGGACCATCTCTGTTTCTAGTAATTCTAGAAGCAAATGTAAACCTTACCTTAATCAGGCACTATGGAAATCTGCTCCCATTCAGAGAGGGAAAGAAGGGGAGAAAGGAAGCAGCAGGGCAAGGGCAAGCTCCTCCGAGCGCTGTTATGGGCACTTTAAGTAGTTTCTAGAGGAAAAAAAAGAGACACTTTGACTGTGTGCTTTCTGCGAAGCAAATCAGTGTTGATGACTTCCTATCACTTATAAGACTGACGCATCTACAATTTGTTTCCAGCCCTGCACTTGATTAAAGGACGCTCCGCATCCAGAGCAATGTTGTTATACAGAATGCCTGTGTTATCAAATAATAAACTAACTGTCACAATATTGGCTCAAGGTTTAAGAATTTTCTAGCATAGGAAGATTAAGACGATTACAGTTCAAATAAGTACAATTTTTGACTAATTGTTTGCAGATATGGCATAGAAGCAATATGGCTTGCTTTGTGAAAGTAGTATGATTTCACTATACAAATTTCTAGATGAAACATAGCTAAAAAATAAATGCTCAGAGCCCAAACTTGCTTAAGTCTGTACATTTGCATTCACATGAAAGGAAGTTGCGCTTACAAAGCTGAAGAGCTGTCTCAGCCTGCTGGTCTCTACTTTAAAATGGAAATAAAAAAGCAGTTACTGTATTCAATTCAATCACCTGGAATTACATTTTCTTACAACCACATGGGCAGCTCTTCAGATCTAGTCTACAGACAACAGACTAGACCTGTGAACAAGTCTTCCCTTTCCCTGTACCACATCCGTAAAAATGCACACACAGAAATTCACTCTACAAAACCCCTAGAAGCTCCCAGTGCTTTTTCTAACCATTAATATACGGCCTTTTCTATATCGGAAGGTCACAAAGATCACCTTCATATGCCTTTGTACTGTCTGTCCACCAGGAGCCACCAGAAGCTTTGCACTTCTCATAATACAAAGGGAAATGAATGTCATGCCTACGTCCCACCTGAGACTGGCTAGGATCTGGGTTATAAACAGGAAATCTGTGAACAGAGAAGTCTGCTACTTTCCACCCGGAAAGACACCTGGGGTTGGAGTGCTATTCTCTGATTCGGGCTCGCTGTTGCTGGTGACCTGTCACAGCACGAGTTGTCCTGTTGATCTCCGTGGGGTGACCTGCACAAGCACCCTCTCCTCTACGGGCACTCGAGCTGCTCTGCAGCACGTTGAGCAACAGGCACGCAGGCAGAAAGATCTTGGTTCTCCATTCCAGCTGAGTCAGAGGCTCAATATGTGACCTTCTGTCACTTGGTCTTCTCATGTCAAAACCAAAACTGAGTTTAAAACTAGGAACACACTGCTCCCTCTGAGCCAAACCTTTCTGGGTAAATATATTGCAAAGAGCACAAATCATATCATTTCAAACTTTGGGAATCTGTGTATATTTAAATGTATACAAAATTCTGCTGTTTCTCGACAATAGGTTCATACTCTAGAAGAACAGAAATCCAGCAGACTGAAATTAATAATGCATTAGAACAAACACCAGCGCATTGTTTCCCATTTAAGGAACTGCCTGGATATAAATAAACCCTTACTCATATTCTGTGATTTAAATAACAGAATCATTCTTAGCCAGAGTAACAATTGCACCTTTTCAGATAAATAAGAGATAAAAATTATTTTCAAGAAGAAATCTGAGGAATTAGTCTTAAACTCTGATGCTTTTGATGTCAGTGTACTGAAACCATGTAACTGGAATGTGACTCAGTTCAAAATTCTTCCTCTGAACGTCCCCAAAATTTTAGGAGAAGGCTGAATTGGATAAGTGAAATGCAAGCTGAGATGATTTCTACTTTTGATGGTCTACCTAAAGGTACTGTTTCCTCAAAGTGGCCAAATCACGTATTGCCTAAATTTGCACTTATGTTGCCTCTCTTGCAGAATGCAAGAAGCATGCAGTGCATGGAAACATGGATATACATTTTTGCCCAAAACAACAACTTAGCTAAAAATCAAAAAAAATGAACAAGGATCAGGGACCATGGACCCTCCCTGAAATAATTTTCTTACAGAACCTGTCTACTGGCAACGGGGCACAGTATTACGGCAGTAGCAAGAACGTGTTTTGCTTTGCCTCTTGGGTTACAGCCCGTAATGACAGTAGCTCATGACTATTCAAGTTCACTGGACAACAAGCAGCTGAATTATTGCACATTTACACATCTCCGACAGTATCTCCAAATAACACTAGAAAGAACCCAGGCAAATGCTTTAAAAATATCATTTTAAAAATCTGAAACTCAAAGAAAGAGTTCAATTTGATAGTCAGTTGTACAGTTGCAAAAAAAAAGTACAGTGCTTTACATTCAAATACAGTAACAAGGTCCTTTTCCATATAATTTCACAGTGAAGAAAGTTGGTTGCAAGGTAGATTACCAGTCACTTCACTTTTATTTTATTTATGAAATGTATAAGCCCAGAGTATTTTAGTATAAAATTCACTGCAGCATACAGTGCTGATTTGGAGTGAACAAGAAAAAACCAGACCATAAAATATTTTCCTTTGCTTAATTATCAGTTGCTGAAAACAACCATCTCATGAACAAACCATTTTAAACAAACAGAATTTTATTAGTGTGCAGTACAGCAAGTTGTGGTTATTTCTCACATAACTTCGTTACATGTCAAACACTGATTTCCTTTTTATGTAAATGAAAGCCTATAAACCGATGCAATTACCCTCCACACATACATTAGTTTAAATGTTGGGGTGCTACAGAAGTCATTTATCTTTCGTACTTTCTGTTAGGCTGCAAGTCAGTTCTGAGGTTTAAATTTTGTTTAAAAGTTCTTGGCTAATTGATCGCTTTAGAGATGCTTTAAACACAGGTAAAACACCGACAAAGACTTTTAAAGTAAGCTTTCTTAATGGACGAATTGCAACTATCCATCATTCTGCTTGCTACTTCCCTACCACCGTCCCATTAAACCTAATAAGTTCTATTAAAGCTGTTAACATGTGGCATCTGTTAATGGAAAGTGTATAATGCACAAGGCATGAGGGGGACCTGAGGGCTCATAGAAGGAAAGTTTGGAACCGAAAGACGAATACTGACCGTTCGCGAAGTAAACGTAACGACAGGTCAGTGCTTCAGGCCTTTCTTGGAGACAGTTCCCGTTTAAAGCCTCGCCTGTGCAAAGGCACAAGGTTAGGTTCAGCGGCGCAGCCGTTTGGTGCGCATGTTATATTTCAAATGCTTCAGTGGACGAAACATAGAAGTTGAAGGAAAAGAAAAAAATATTTATTTTTGGCTTGAGAAAACAGTGTGACACATGACAAGCCTGGATCTCTTTTGGAGAGGCTGTGCTCTGTATTACTGAGATTAAGTTTGATCATTCCTGAAGGAACACAGAAATCCCCAAACCTGGATGGCAAGGGCTGTAATAGTTGCTCTTAATGTCTGCTGTTAGCTGATTACTGACATCTTGAAAGCATTGCTCAAGCAGGCCTTCTCGCAAGCTTCTGTCATGCGGATGCTCTCGCAGATGGAGAGCATGCATCGTAGCGAGTGGGTGACTGGGAGCTTCAAGGACCGGCGTGTAATCAAAAGCTTTGAACTGTTCCTAGCTTGTGCGAGCGCTTTACTTGTTACTAGGGGGACTATCAGAACATATTATAGTGACCAAAACCAGCCCATGTAGTAACAGCTGTGAGTGTAATCCAAAAATTAGCTCATTAATTCACAGGAAAGTATTTTCTACTCGTCTTTCATTACAAAAAATGTGTCTGCTTGTTAGCGAAATCTAGAGCTTTAACTGGAACCTTTAAAACATTAGCAATGCACATGTGCTTTTCTATGCCTTAGTGGGAGATTTATTAAGTTTATTCTCTAATCTCTGTTTACAAGCAGAAATATGACGAACATAAATCATTTGAAATAAGATTTCAAGCTACAAATCCAGTTTGCTATTTTCCGACGTCATTATGTTATTTCAAACCTGCAATTAATTCTTTTCTTTGTTGGTCTATTTGTTTTTAAAAACAATTTCACTCCACTTGACCTTTGTATTTCTTGGAAAAATGTTCAAAGTTGGAAATAACTCGAGATGTTATCTGTTAGTGCTTATTTACCATACACAGCATACTAAACTTGAGCTGAAGCTTAGGAGCCCCAGAGAGATACAAGATGTGAGGGGCAAAGCTGCGAGCTACCAGTAGGAAATAGCATTACAGTGATGCTGTGATCATTATTACGGACAGTCAGGCTACTCTTTGAGTGGTGGTTCTTACAAAACCCTCAACTATTAAAAAAAGAAAAGGAAAAAATAATGATACATTGCCAGCTCTTGCAGAAAACTTACTCTATTGTTGCTAAAACATGATGTTTCCCATCATAGGACCAAACAGTGCAAGTGTTGCACTTGCAGAGTGCAATGACACAATGTCATTGCAGAGCAATGACACTGCAAATTAAATGTTTATACAGTAAATGCAAAAGCCCCGATCGAATGCATAGCAATTATCTTGCAAAACATTAATGTACCTAGCTATACAATGAATATCTTTTCATAACATGCTAAGTTGTATTCTCTTCTTTATAACGAGGAAATTCACGAACACAAAAAATTAGAGATCTAAACAGTAAAGTGTTTTTGCACTTCGAACAAGAACAAGACAGTCCTGCCCGCCTGGTCTGGCATTGTTCGCAATGCAATGAATTATCACAGAAGTGTGAGAAATCACCTTGGCATATCCCTTGTTTTATGGTCCCTTTCTCTTAGGTTTCCTCATCACCATTTTGCACAGCACAGGAGCTGTAATCACCTATGTTTAAGAATTCCATAAAGTTTGTTCTTTATTGCCAATCTGCTGCAAAGCTTAAACTACAGCGAGCAAAGTTTTAACCATCCACTGCTGTTCAACCTTGGATTGTGATCCATGGCATATCCAATTTGGTCTCAAAGGCCAGCCTGTGAGCACAGACCCTCCTGCCAGCCGAGACGCGGATGCTGAGGCCGTCCCCGAGCGCTGGGACGGGTCCTTGTGCTGCACACGTGCTGGGACTGCAGCTCCACTTCTTAGTCCTGGGAGGAGAACCCATGCTGCCATTCGCTCCTGGCACCAACCAGCACCCACGTTAATATACAACAAATACATTTAAGCCAGTGGACATGCAGCTGGAGATAGGGCTGCTGCTACACCCACAAATAACCTGGCTCTGGCTATTCTCCCCCACGGTCAGGCAATTACTCTGAAGTTCAGATTCCCAGCTGAAGTCGGTGGGAAATGTGCTGTTTTGACAACACTTGTCCAGCTCCCCCTCAAAGCCAGCACAAAGTAGCCTGTTTTGGTCTGCAGCTCTAAAATGTCAGCCATTAAACCAGCCTCAGTTATCTTTCAGAATGAAAAACCTTTGATTGTATAATTAGCTTTTAATTGATCAATAAACTCGGACGCGCCAGGCCTCTAGCACAGCTCGCTCAAGACTACACACTCGTTAAGCAGGAGAAACTTTTAATTAATGCAATAGCCTGATGAAAACGCAGATGCCCACGCTCGCAGGGCAAAGATGCTGCAAGCCAGTTAGGTAGGTGGGTTACAGAAGGGGAGGCAGGTTATGTTACAGCTTCAGAATCCAAAAAACCCCAACAAAACCGAAGCAACCATAAACTTTAAACTAGACAATTTAAAAAAATACATCTTTCTGAACCTATAAGCACAGTACCAGACTGGAAAATGGGACATGAATCCTTTTCCAGGGTGTGCGCATTTCTTCAGCATTTCTTCAGCTCCATATATTCAACGTCCTGGGTCCACAACGACACCTCGACATACTGCACATCTGTAGCGCAGCACCCCAGACCGGAGGCCAAAGATATTTTATTTAGTTTACATTTTCTTGAGGAACAGCTGATTATCTGCCTTGAAGTGGGAAAAGAAAAGCTGGCCCAAAGCGCACACCCCAGCAGCAGAGAATCACAGACCCCAGAGCAGGGGCTATCCCACGGGAAGGATGGGCGCAGCTGGGAGAAAACTGGAGTGCACAAAGCCCAACAACATGAACAAATTGCAAAAGAGAAGAAGAGATTGATCCAAGAAAGGCCAAGGCAGAAAAGTACTGAAATGAGGAGACCCCATTTTCTCCACCAGCCCAAGCTCTTCCAGCTGTTAAATAGAACTGAGGAAAAAACCTGCTGCCAGGGCATTTCAGTGAGATTTTAGTTCTCATTTATATCAGTGAGAGGTATTACAAGCTGATGAACAACGAGTTCCTATGACGGGATAACTGTGGCAACTCTCTCACCTCTCCTTTTCTCTATGTATGTCATGAAAAGCGCAGGAGAGGTGCAGAAGTTACCAGCCTACCAGGGGGTTCGGTGTTGCATTAAAACGTCAGCACGCTTCCAGTCTTTAACATTACACACAGGACTGATGTTTATTTTTTACAGTGACCTGGAGAAAAGCAACTATTGCAAAGCACTAAAGTCTAATGGGATTCTGCTCCCATGACGGACCCGTGTGAGTGAAAGGGCTTAAAAACATTTCACTCTTTTTGGCTGCTCTTAACCCACCCACCCTTCTTCTCCCTCCCCCCAAAAGAAGCACTTTTCAAAGCAGTGCCTTTTGATTTTATTTATACAAAACTATCACCTAAAGGATTTTACTGCAACTTGGTGATGAACAGGACAGCAGCAGAAGCTCAGCGTGGTTACGCTGGTTACAGTAGTGCTGTGCTGAACAACACCATTAGTAAAATGACTTAGTTTTTGAAATTAAAATGCTTAGGAGAAGGGTAAGCACTTTAACACCTCTTCAGAGCTCAGTCCTTCAAGGTGCTGGGCACGTTGGCCATGACCCAGGCAAGCACTTCAACGCGTGCCTGCCTAGAGAGTAACCCTATGCCTTCAAGCCTTTAGGCCCACAAGCACTTACTGCTGGAGTAAGCGCTACTTGGGCACAGGTACAGAATTGGGCCCAAAGCTCTGAAACAGAAACTATTGTCATTACTGTTAATAAATTACAATTATTGTCATTACGTTATTGTCATTGAACAGGAAACAAATGTGCTGTTCACTAACCGCATTATGGCAACTCGATCCCTGTCTCAGGAAGAACAGTGCTCTACAAAGCTGGTAATCCTGATATTAGGGCAATTTTAGTACATTCTGCAAGATTCAGTTTTATCTTTTTAGGAAGTTTTTTCTGTTTTCAGTGGAAAATATGTGTCTTAAAATGGCTGCGCTGGTTTTGAGACCTCTGCTGTCAGCTAAGGATCTGCTGAAACTTGTGCTTTCGGAAGTACTGACCATCTATATTGGATCAGGAACAGGGCAACAGCAGTTCTTTAGAAGCATTAGCTAAACTGTTATACCTCCATCCTATATAGTCCAGATGCACAATCTCTGCTTTTTTTGTGCTAAAAGGAGGAAAAAAGTTCAACTCTGGCAACAAAAAAAAAATTTCAAAGAAAAAATGTAATACAGAAAGCCGACAATATTTACATTTAACAGATTGTAGCATTTTGGTTTTCAAAAGACTGAGTCCAAGGTAATTAAAACTTTGGTGGCCTTTCAGTTTTTAAATTGCAAATAAAGGATAACAAAACCTAGAGAGTGAGGTCTTTCTCCAGCACATGTGGCATGAGAAGCCCGTGCTGTCACAGTTTGACAGGTGTGTGCTTGTGCGCTGCTCGGACTGCTGTTGCGCTGAGTTACTCATGAAACCTGAGAGTGTTTGTAAACAGTCTGTACTTTCTCAAAAGTGCCCTAGAGATTTGTTACAGGAAGTCAAATTGCTCAAATCTACCTAATTTGGCACGATACGTTGAAAGCATGCTTGAGTGATCATAATTGCACTGGGACTGACTTCATTTAGCAATCTCTAGGCATACCTTTCCAATAACAACTGCAGGCGATATAAATTCAATCTCTTGTTTGTTTCTGAAAGTGATTAGCCTAAAAAATTTGGAATTTAAACACTCATAATTGCAAAGTGTTATTTATATTCAATTTTGATTTATTAAATAAAAAAGTCCCTTTTTTTCCCCAGGAATGATTTGGGTTGCTTTGGAAAGTGAAAGGGACAGCAAATAGAAATGAAAGGAAAAAGAGAATTCTCATCGGTGGTGAGCGCTGCTCTTTCAAGGGCATTTTTTCCTTATATGATATATAATATTGCAACAAAAGCACAAAAGATTCTGATGTTTATTTCAAGCATGGACTTTTTACTATGAAATATCTATCGTTCGCTAGGATTAATATAACTTTTCTTCACACCTACACAGAAATATGTGCAAAGATAAGCCAAATCAATTGTGGTGTACAACTAAAAGGATAGAAAAGAGAGCTGAAAGAGTCCCATTTTCATTCGGAGTATGACAATCAGTGTTATTCAACATGATGAACAAGGCTGAATGAAAGATATTTATTTGATGCATCCATTCAATTTTTTTAAACCAATTAATCTAATAAACATATTTGCATCCTTTTTGTATTGGCATTCTCCAGAAAGTGTTGGCGTAAACCCCATGATGGGCAAGAATTGTCCTGAAAGTGAATTCTGGGAAAAGATTTGCAGAAAGAAAATACTGAATTCATAAGTATAGAAAAATACTCACGAGGCCTTTTTTTTTTTTGGATGCTAACCCAAAAAAGAAAAAAAAAAAAAAAAAAAAAAAGACGTAACTTCTGTATAAACACCAGATGTCTGATTTCCAATTAAAGAAAAATACTTTGAACTCTTTATAAAGCATGCTCACAAATTGAGAGCTGAAAGAAATTAAATTTCTAACAATTATGTTGGAAAGAGCAATTTCAAAAATTCGGAGAAAAACACAAAATTCATTAGAAAAAACTGTTTGCTGAGAACGTCTTCCTCAGCCCTAATCATGAACAGATCCATATATAGCTTCCTTGCTCTAATTATAAAGAAGAAATGAGAGATGAAGCAAAGCAGTAAAAATCTCCATAAGGGTTAAATCTGTGGCCCCAACCTTACACCGTCAGGAAGGACTGGGGTCTCCTCGCAAAAAACAGAAGCTGAACAAGTCTCTTTTCCACACTTATTTCTTCATATCTTCTTTATAAGCATCTTCCTCCTGCTCTGTTCCCAACCTGAGTTGTCATTCAACTTCGCAAAATCTGTGCCCGCAGACGGGCAAAACATTGTGCTCAGCATCAGAAATGTTACATCTTGACCGACAGCCCTGATGCACTCTTGAAAGCACATCCAGCACTCGGACAAGCCAGGAACACCAGCACTCCACCAGCGACAGCATGGCAGCAAAGCTGTTGTCTTTCATCGCACGGTGCCCACCTCTGTGCGCCCATCTCACCCGGCAGCCACTGACCTGCCCGGGTGCTGCCGTCGCGGGATGCCCGCAGCGCAGCCTTTAAACCTTGCTAGGAAAGGCAATAGCACTGAGGACATGGCGGGAAAGGCAGTTGCGCATAGTAAAACTCGGGTTAAATCTTCCAGACGTTTCTGAACCCCTACAGGGCCCTGTGGTGAGTCGTGGGATCCCGTGTGACTGCGGGGAGCCTGTGCAGGAAACCCACGGGGAGCGCCTGCTGCCTGGTGCCAGCAGGTGTATCCAGCGGGGAGCGGGTCACTTAAGTGGTGCTGGAAGAGAGAAGGATTTTCTCAGACCCATCAAGCTTTACCTAAAGTTCACTTTGTTTTTAAAGTAACGAATTAACCAAATTGTCCCTGAAGTAAAGCCAAACCTCACGGTGAGTCTGATTTATAAAGGGTCTGTGCACAGTCTGTTTCAAACTAGGTGGGACCTTCACCTACCTAAGCAAATAATTTAGTGCTATAATTTAGCCCATTTCCCCTTCAGCAATACTACTGCTTACCCAAAACATCTCAATTTATTTTTAAACCAAACATATTATTTATTTGATGGGAGGGAAGAGAACAGAAAGAGCGGCACAACCTGAACATTCATCATTGTTGTTTGTGCTCCTTGAAGGACATTGTTGAATTATTGCTATAAACATTCCACATTTGGCTAAATGTTGTTGATATAAACAAGGATTTTTCCTCATTAAGGTAATTTGGTGCAGTCTGAGAAACTGATTTATCAAGAGAATTAATTAAAGGCAGATATGATTTGTGGCTCTTTGTACTTGTAGATGTTTCAGCATAAACATCCCCATTAAAATTAAATTACTGCTAATCTGATCCTACTAACAATAGTTTTTAAATACACTTCACATATGCAGACACGATGCTCTTATTCAAACTTGGAGCTGTGCAACACAGAGTCCCAAGCTCACAGTTGTCATGGTACATTGGTGGAAGAAGAGTTTTGCAGATGCGTTTTGTGGCATACGGTACCTTCACACTGAAGTTTTGCTGGTTTTGGGGGAGGGCAGGTGAAAACTCTGTTTTCTCCTCCAGTTTTCCCATGAGGTACAGATTTAAGAGGACTTTCTTGGGCTGGGGGGAGGATGTAACTAGGCAATTAAAATAAAAAGTCTCTCCGTCCTTCTCTCTGATCTGGACTTTATGTAGTCCACAGAGGCAGGACACAGATCAGGTATCAGTCAAACCAATGTCCCCTGGATCAAGTAAGATTTGTCTGTAGCACCTTGGTTCAAGAGTCAGTCCTTTTATATAATGTTCCTCAGTCTTTTTCTTTTCAAAAGGCTGCAGAAACAGGAGAAAAAAAGACACAGTGGCAGATGATGTCCTGCTCGTTGGGCTTTGGTGTTTTGCAGGTGAAATTCCTTCAGGACACACATCGGTCACCCACGGGTGCAGCTCTTCCTTTCCTCTAACCCAGAGGAACCCTGATACAGCTACAGAGCCGCCACAGGGAGACCAGGAGCCCTGTGCCTTTCTGGGGCAGCACCTGGACACCCGGCAAGAATGGCACTAGAAACATGCTTATGCACCCTGAGTCATCCTTTTACAGGTTCCTCAGTCTTTCTTTCACATAAACCTACCGGGGAAAGGTTCACAAGCACTAACCAAAGCTACCGAAGTGTTGCTCCTCCTCCCCTTACAACCGGCCCTCAGAGCACATCCACAAAGTAAAACCAAAGACAAATATGGCCCAGGTTTCCCAGGCTACCTTTACAGGAGCTGCTTTGGGTGGCACATGAAACGGGCAGCAGTATCAGTTGTACCAGTCTGCCTGAACACCAGGTCTGTGCTCAGGGAGGTACTGATTAAGACCTTGTTACCATTTATTTTGTTTCCTGTGCTTGCTCATGAAAAGTAGCAAATAAATGTGGTGTCCACCCCTGCTCCAAATGTACCAGTTCTTGAAAGTCAAGGGGGCACAGACCTCACTTGGATTTAGGACACTGGTTCCCACGCTCTCACATATTGGTTCAAATTCCAGGGTAAGCAAAAGTGATCACATCGTACCTATTTTCTTACCTGCCAGCAATACAGAATATAATTTGATAAAGAAAGCAAAGACTTCTAACCTTGACACAGAAAGAAATCAGGCACGAAAAGGAACAGGGAAGATGAGCAATCTAGCTTAGGTCATGGAAGTCTACCCCATGTCATAGCTAAAAGCCTCTCAAAGATTGAAGTACTTGCTGTTCAAAACACAGATGAAAATGCCTAAATTTATCTACAGTTAAAACAGGCATTTTGTGATTTAGGAGAAGCCACCTTTCTGTTCCCAATCTTAGTGATCAATCCTGTAAAGATGCTGAACATCTTCAAGCCACTGTTAATTGAGTCTGCTAATTACAGTGTTCAGCAACTCACAACCCGTGGACATCACAGAGCCAGATAGAGTACCTATTTACAAAGAGGGCCTTTCGGAAGTCTAGATTAGCCTCGGGACAACTTGAAAGGAACGATAAAGAAGCTTAAGGGGACTCTTCCTCTCCTGCAGCAGACAAATGAATTAGCAGAGAAGGCTCCAGCTCTGGTCAAAGGGAAGGGATAATGTGGTGATGAAGTAGGTCTTAAATCATTTTGATATATTTAAGTGTCACTCTAAAGAAGATCTAGAGATGTAGAGAGAAAACAAAGTATCAGTCAAAATAATCAGGCAAATTTGAAGATGCAGTTGGTCAGTTGGGTACGTTTTTTTTTTTCAGAACAAAATTTTCATCACTTTTAAAGGGTCTGTTTCATATTGTTAATTTAAGTGACAGAGCTTTTGTTTAATCAAGTAATTTATCCAATTTTGTTATTTCATTTCTCTCACAGGGGAGTCCCATAAAAAGCATTTCATTTTCCACAGGCAGAACAGTGTCATGGGGGCAGGGAGAGTTACGTACTGCTTAACTGGGAAACTCCAAACAGTTTTAGGGACTCTGGTGCTTCCCCTGCCAAGGAAAGCAAAGTCCTTCCCTGGTCTCTGTTATAGGACAGAGCTTGACATGTGGACTCCAGCACCAGAATATGATCCAGTTACAACAGTAACACTGGAGTTAGCATTATGGTGGCACCCAAAGTCCCCAGCTGAGGTATGGTGGGCATTAAACAAACTTATATTCTATGTAAGTGGTCTGGTGTGTGTCTGAGACGCTTACAGGATGGCCAGGCAGACAGCTGAATCTCTGAAGGGCAGGACAACAGCAGAGATGCTCCTTCACAGTCACCACAGCGCAGGAACAAGAGGATCATCTGGGATGCTGCAGGGGAGCAGAACAGTCCTATGCCAGAGCTGAATCCAGTCTCCAGAGTCCCTTTTTGGGCCAGTCTCCACCTCTAATCATTGAAATAAAGGCAACAAAGAGAATACATCGCAGTCTTCTATTTGAGGTTTGAATTTCACATCTTCTGACATAAATCACAGAGATACAAGACTAAGGGGAACACAGGGGAAGAAAAACTCCTTTCTGCATGTACTTTTTCAGAAGTGAGTACTCCTCAGAACACACGCACATAGTTGAGGTACCACTGTATAGAAAAAAACCATAACATTTCACTTGGAAGTCATTAACTAGGAATTCATTAACGTCTTTTGCCTTCATGCAAATATTTATTTCAGGGAAGGATATCTGCAGATACATCATCTGGGAGGGGAGAGGGAGAATGAAGGATTTATGTCATAGAACTTGAGAAGATACAGAAGTCATGTTGTTCCTACACTTCTCATAATAGTTGGCTGTCAACAGCTGCATTAAGTGGGCTGCACCCATTACGGGGATGGAAGCTGTCATCAAAACGAATTAGAGGCTTATTTGGCCACAGTTGCATTTTATATTCTGCTGGCAATTCACTGTCTGTCTGGCACACTAATGAAAAGTAGGCTGGGAAAAGAGGGCACTAGTGCAGAAGAACACAAAGTATGTAGATTGTTTTTCCTTTTCATAATGGAATACTGTGGGGTTTTACAGTCATTTAAAGAGACTTTTTCTTTTTTTATATATATATTCCACCGCTAAAGAGCAGTTGTCATCCTAAATCTTCACTAAAGATTATTTGGAAAGTACAATTAATGGCTATAAGATAATGCCACATCTGCGAAGTTAGATAATTAACGAGTGAGTAATAACTGATGTACTTGTGACTGCAAACAAATGTGTCTCCACTTTAAACTTAACTTAAAACCAGTCACAAATCCTAATTCACCCAGAACACCAATACATGGCCATAATAAAGTACAAATATGAGCTGACCTGATCCTTCTCACACCAGTTCTGGAGGAAGAAAAAAAGACAAATAAATCAGGTGTCAGTCTACCCCCCAACCTCTCCAATACCGTAGCTGTCTTTGCTGTGAGCGGTCTTACAGTACAGTCTGGAGAAATACCCATATCCCAGGGTTCACTGTCAAGGGACCCTCGGTAGCACTCACAAGCACAAGAAAACCTCGCTGCTCTTCCCAAGGCCACCAGCAAGGCACATGTGCAATAGGGACTGCAAGTGTGGCTCGCACAGGGACCAGCAAAGAAGGGGATGGGTTGCCTGGGGTCCAGGTGTCCTTCCCCCCACCACCGCTGTTATGCCGTATAGTGCTCTCTGCTACCTGCCTCCTGTGATGGACTGAAACCAAGGAAACTGTCCAAATAATTTTCTTGTTTACCAGGAAATTCTCTGCTGCCCCGTGCTGGCTTGAATCTGGCCTCTAGATGCCCAAGTACACAGAAAGATCACATGAAATGTGCCTACTTAGAAGAAATAAATGCATATTTTAAACTTATTTTTAAAGCTTGAATAATGAATATTTTAGAATGTAGCGAAGAAAAAAGCAGTTTATACATGAGGGCATTTATTTTATGCAGGTATATCCAGTTTTCTGGGGTCAAGAAACTGTAGCGCACATATATTTTAGCAGCAAGAAAGAGGGGTGGGAGGTAAGAGGGGGAAGTGCCTATTAGGTGAATATGTATCTTTGTTCGTTTTGGTCCCAAAATGCTGAGCTTCACTGACTATATCAGTGTAAAACATCGCAGCACCCAGAACTGGCAAAGAGCAGCCTGCGTGCTGTCTGCAGGCTCAGGGGACAAGTATTCACCTTCACAGCTCATTGGCAATTTGCTGTAGGACTGTGATCCCAAAGGCAATACATTTCCTTCCTGTGAAGGTGCAAAGCCGTTCATCATTTTCATGAGAGTACAGAACGCCCACATACTTTTCTTAATACAACAAGCTGTGTGTTAAAAATGTGAATTCCCTGTATAGGAAGTGGGGCAGTTCAGCTCAATCATTCTGATCTCCTCTTCAGAGATTTGAAGACAAAGCTATAACAAGGCTTGAGTGGAAGTATCTCATATGCTATCACAAAAATAAGCCAACACTGCCCTCCTAATTTTTCTTACTAAATTGGTCCTTCTCTTAGCACAGTTTAGTTGCTTGTTCAGTAACTTGTGGCTGAGCTCACCGACACCACCATAGGGAAACAATACCCAAGAGGACAGGATTTTTCTCTATCAGTCATAGTTCTACAGCCCTTGCCCATCTATTACCCCTAAGTTTGTGTGCACAATGCGATGACAAGGGCTCAGTGCTCTGCCAGTGCCACCTCATCTTTCACAGAGCTCAGGACAGTTCAGCAGTACAATCTGGACGCTGTGGAGTGTTGCAGAAAAATGTTGAATCGTTGCATTTTTCAGTGTTTTTCAGCCTTCAGACCTGTCTGCGGTTCCTGAATGCGGCTGCATTTATGAAATTAATTTTGTGCTTTTGGTTGCAAAGTAAATGCACCCTACTAGGCCTAATAAACTACCCTAATCTACAAAAAACCCAACATTACATGAAAAACAATAATTCAACAGAAGTCTAAGGAAATTGATAGATGTAATGATTATATTTTTATCTTGCTAATCAGCCCAGCACACAATATATAATAGGCTATATACACAAGGCTGAAAAAATTCAGCACCTCTGGGCTCCTTCCACACAATTCATCCATCCTTCAGAAGCAATAACTCTAAAAGAGATGAGGTGGATAATTCCAAGCAATTCAGTAAATCACAAAATCATCCTAAATTTGTCTGTTTGCATTTGTGAATCAACACCCCTGACTCCCCTTCCTTCTGAATTAGCCCCATCAATCCTACATGAAACAAGTCATTTTGCCTTTGAGTCTTTTGATCCAGAAGTAACATCCTTTTTGATACAGTCATTTGTATTTGGTCTCAACCAGTCCAACTGCAAGTTTGAGCATAATCTACACTATTTGGACTCGGAGCCATTTTTCCCAAATCCAAGAGTCAGTAGAGAGAAAAGGAAGGTGTTGGATTTGCAGGTCACCTCTCAATGCAGATGAGTTTATTGAAATCCCAGTGAAAAGCTACTGTTGTGCAGTAGGCGATTTTCAAGTGTTAATAAAGCAGCCGGTTTTGCCAAGCAACACCCCAGCTCCCAAGATTGTAATAAATACTTGAGCATCCTGCCAAATTTTACTGTAAACAACAAAGCGTTTTCTATTATCAGAGCACGAAAAACACTCTTGACTAGTGTAACTTGCCCCTTAGCTTTAATTCAAGGCACCCCCAAAATCATTATCCCCTGGAAGGCAGGGCTCATTTAAGCAGGCAGCAGCCAAGCCTGGCCGGGGAGAGCTGGAGACCTGACATTAATAAGGTGCTCTATGCCTGAAAGACCATAAAGGGAAAACCTTAACTAGGTGTTATAACAAGGGGATATGAAGTGGCACAAAGTGTGTAAATGTCACAAGCTCTCTATGAGGCCTCTACGTTAAAAGTCTTCCTCATCTTAGCTCCTCTGGGTAAAATATTTTCCTTCTGCTGCTGCTCCTTTTAAAATATTTTGATAATGAGAGTAAAAATTATAATTTCAGCGGCGTGTATGCTGGCAGGTTTGTGGGGATGGCAGCGCAGATCACAGCACTGAGAAGAAACAGGGAGTACATAGCCCGATAACAAAAAGCAAACATGTATTACTATTAAAAGCTGTTTACAGATACAACATAAACCCTGCTTCCTACCACCAGCATTTACAGCCTCATGTTTAGGCATGTTCTTAACTTTATGCACTTGGTAAGTCCCATGGATTTATGCCTGTAGGGCTGGGGGGCTGTAAATCCAATCCAGCCAGTGTTGAACGCATCACCCAAATGGAGCTAGAGCCTGTACTCAACCCTTCGTTAGGCAGGTGTCAATGGAGAGACCCCTGCAATGGAGCTGTAGGAGACTGTATTAGATCACAGGAGAAATATTTCTGGAAAGAAAAGGGAAGTCTTGGGGGGGGCGGTTTGAGAGAGAGACAGATAGTGCATTGGAGAGATAATTTTGATGGAGAGATAATGTGTTAAAGATGATGTGATAAGATTGTAGGCATGTAGAAGGTGGCCTTACCATTTTCTATGCATGGGCAAAGAAAAAAACCAAAAACATTGCTCTGCTAGGGCCAAATATTTTATAGCAATTCTTATGGGCTGCTTTAGTTCCTAATTCCTGGTACAACCAGGTTTAAAATTACTTACAAACCAAGTTTAAAATTACTAGGAGACTTCCCAGCCTCTGTTCCTCCTCATTCTGCACTCCTGCAAGCGCAGGTCCCG